>NW_007735950.1:13263-57379 GCF_000696425.1 Galeopterus variegatus
CCCCCCCCCACAATATCATCCTCTAGCTAGTGTTTTTCCAAGTTTGGTGTGTATCAGGATCACCAGGAAAAGTGGTGAAAATAGAGGCCCAGGCCATGCTCTGTTTCTACAAGCCTGGGCCTCTGCATTCTTTATGGGCATTGCAGAAGATTCTGAGCCCCCCCCCCCCCAAGACTGAGAAATGCTGCTTAGTGCCATCAGGAGAATGGTTGGCACAGTAGCACTTTTTAAGTGAGTGCACTGCTTCTGTTGTCAGTACTGTCTTGCATGTGGTGAATTTTCACGGACACACACACACCAGTGTTGTCATGACTGCTGCCTGGCTGAGACACATCTCATTTTCTGGGCAGTTTAATTGCAAACAGTGTGCCTCTTGGAATCACTGAAATGTGGTATTTTCTTTCAGGAGTTAGGAAAGAAATACGATGGGAATTTTTAAAAAACATGCAACGAGTACATTAAAGATAATGATGACTTGATTTCTATGATAGGAGCTGATACTTCTACACTATGGGAGATGTTCAGTGTTTAAAAGTAATTATGTAGAATGATATTTTCCAAAGTGTGTTCCAGGAGAGACTATTTAAAAAGGGCTCTGCAGGCAAAAAGAAGATTGGGAAACCTTGCAAACCATATCCCTTTCTTAGAGTTTCATGGTATGCTTAGCATTTTGAAAGTCCTGAGAAGGCCAGGAGTATAAAGATCCTATCTGACTTTTTGACCTAGAATTTTCCAATTTATGGCATAGAAGATGTTCATATTATATTTTAAATAAACAGCAACAATGATAAACTCATAAAAATGTGTGGTGGCACAATTCCATTTTTGTAAATAAAATTTTGGATAGTCATAGAAGAAAGACAGTAAGGATTTACAGTAACCATTAACAATATTTAATAATGAGTGATTGGGTTATGTATAAATTTTCTTCACTTTTGCTTAATTGTGTATTCTTCAATGAAATGCCATGTTTTTCTTTAAGAAAACAGCTATTAAAAATAGTGATAGTAAACTGACTTTCTGAAAAAGTCAAAGAAAGGTTTGAGTTTTACTGGCATGCTGTGGAGAGAACTTTGATGAATATAAAGAAATTTTCAATGAGAATGTGGGGACCTGTTTTATGAGACTTTTTCTATTTACACGAGACTGGAAAAAATTGTTCCAAATAAGTCACAAATTATAGTAAGAGAAAAGAAGGACAGAATAAATGCAGAAGTCATGAGCAATTTTTATTTGGTCTTTTTCAAGGTCACATATTTATGAAATAGAAAATTTTAAATGAATGAGTCAGACTGTTTTGTCTGTGGTTTGAGACAAAGGCCAAGTAGAGAATTGAATAGATTAGATATCAAAAATCTGTTCAGCTATTGAAGAGAAATAATCTTAAATTTAACAGTCTACAGCCTATACTCCAGCTGAGGTTAGGACTAAGTCTTACTAGTTAGGTGATCTTCGGCAATTTGCTTAATCTTCACGGTCCTCACTTTTTTGCAACAAAATGATTTTATGGTCACTGTATTCTTTTCCTAAGTCTGCTGTAACAAAGTACCACAAACTGGGTGGTTTAGAGCAACAGAAATTTTGTCTCAGAGTTCTGGATGCTAAAAGCCTGAAATCAAGGTGCTGGCAGGGTCCTGCTCTCTCTGAAGGCTCTAGGGGAGCGTCCTTCCCAGCCTCTTCCAGTTTCTGGTTGTTGCGAGCAATCCTTGGTCTTCCTTGGCTTGTGGAAGTATAACTCTAATCTCTGCCTCCATCTTCACATAAACAATCTTCCCTATGTCCAAATTTCTCTTTTCTCATAAGGACAGGAGTCACGGATTAGTGAAACCCCTTACCCCCTACCCCCAATTCATACGATCTCATCTTAACTTGATTATATTTACAAAGACCCTATTTCCAAACAAGGTCACATTCACAGGTTCTGGGGGTTAGGATATCAACATACTTTTTGAGGGATGTAATTCAATTCATAACATTTATTGTATTACAGCTATCACTCTTTTTGAGGAAAAAGTTGCTTTCTATCCTGTTGGGTCTGCGAAGAACTAAAGCATAAACAACTTGACCAAACTAACAAATGAATGAATTCCCAGGATGCTGGTGTAAAATATCAAACTGTCTACCTGGGAGATTTTTTCTTCTATACTGAATTGACGAGAGGATTCCTCTACTGGATTTAGTCTGAATCTACTCTCACAAAGTTGAAACAACAGCAGCAAAAAGGGATATATCTGATATGTTGAAAAAAATCCAACTAAATCTTCTCCAGATTAATTGATTTTTCCAGAATAATCTTCCAAAGCAACATTCTCCCAACCCATACTCTGACTCATTCAAAGTGTGTCCTCCTGCTATTTGAGGGCAGCAGCTGGGTGTGGTTTCTGAGATTGATCAGTGGGTTTCCAGGTTCTCTTCAGACATCAGTTTCTGAGAGAAAACACGTATGATTTCATTGTATCTCCAAATGCAGATATTGCTTCTTAATTCAGACTCTCCAAGATTTTACACTATCTCTGGTTATATGTCAAGTTCTTTCAGCAGCTTCAGACATCAGTAAACGAAAGCAGTTATTGCAGCTTTCAAAAGACTAAAATCTCAGGGAATTATTAGGCACATGAAAAACATCTTTTGTTATTTGTTCATTTTGTTCTGTTTTTTATTGTATTGAACATCATTTATAATTTTGAAGCATAGTGTAATAACAGTCAGTGTAACTTATTTAGCAGATTACTATGTACCAGGCATTATGCTACAAGTTTTACAAATATTAAATCTGTTCCTGACATAAAACCTGCCAAGTAGGAATTATTTTTATTTGTCAGATGAGAAATTAGGCTTAGAAAAATTATGGCTTCCAAGGTCAGAGAATCACAAGATCTTTCTACTATACTAAGTTTCTTATTTAAATGCTGTTTTAATTAATTGTACTCATAGAGACTCCTGTTGGTTTTTTTTGGGATCAGATTACTGAAAGTCAACCACGAAGAAATGGCAATGCTCCTCAATATTTTGGTCATTTTCATTATGGTTTCTGCATCTCAGAATAAAAGTATTCTATTTCTCATTGCTTTGAGGCCCTGCACATAGGACTGTGGAGGGGGAGAAAGCCTCACCACGATTTAGGTGCTAGATTACTTTACTGGCAACAATCATAACTTGATAATCAAATGACAGAGTTGGTCCTGCAGTAAATAAAACAATTTCTTTTTCCAACCATTCTTCGCACGGGGTCTAAATCCATTGTGAAGAAAAGAAGAATGGTTCTGTTTCTCTTAGTTGCAATGACCTAGCTTGCTCAAGATTTCTTCTCTGTGCCTTACACTATCTTCACCTAAAACTCCTACAAAGTGAAATATCCCAGATCACCACAGGGAGCCCTTCTGTGGTTAATTAAACAAGCTGGTCTGAAAACGTTTAAAGACCATGGCTTACCAAGCCAAACAAGAACTTCATTTAAGCAAAATTTAAGTAGGAAAGCAACGTTTTAGTCAGCAATATTTTAATCAGTGACACCTCATTGAATGTGAACTCAGACAAAATTCTTTCAAATTCATTTTGCCACATCGATGCATTTATATAATAACAAACATTTCTTAAGAGCTCACATGCTCTGCAGAAGTATGGAGATTTTCTCCAAAGGTCTTCTTTATATCGAGGACTTGGAAGTGTTTTTTACCCAGAGTGGCCCATCAGGTACTATCACTAGCTGAGGTATGTGCACTCATTGATCATTAATACCTGTTATTCAAGTCACACTGGTCTTTGGTAAACACACATCCAGGGTCACAGCAGAGCATGTCAGCATGTCATAGAAATCTTTCTCAAGTTTTTAAAAAATATTTTTTTTCTTTGCCCTGTGCATTATTCATATACAAGTCATCACACTTTCTAAACAAAACAAGCTGGTCATGTGAGCTAGTGAGGATAAGCAAATATATTGAAAGAAATAATTCAGAATATTCGAAATTATGATTATCTTGCAAAATCAGGACCATTAGCATATACTATATTTTTCTTTTTTTCCTGATTTGCAGGGGCAGCTGGAAAAAAGGAAGGGTAAAAGCCCAATGGAATCATACTAATTTATTTAACAAATATTTTTATGTGTTCTCTGATGTACCAGGAACTGTAATGAGGTAAAATAACTTCGAAATGGAAACCAAAAGACAGAATTTACTATAAAATCTATCCCTAAGTATGTGATCATGTGTGAATTACTGACTTTATGTTTCTCAGTTCCTCTGTTGGTAGATAGGAATGATTTAGGCTCCTGTCCACTCACAAGCTATTATGAGGATCAAATGGACCTTTTGACTTGCTGGTATAAAGGATGATGCAAACGAAATGTAGTTTGTTTTCCTTCCCTACCATTACCCACCCCATCCCCATCTTCATCATCTCTACCGTATTAGGTTGGTTCTCTATAAACACATAAGAAGGGGACTTACAAAGGGGGTTTATTAGGGAATGCCCTTAGATATCATATCTGTAAGGGAACAGGAGAGGAAAAACAGAACAAAAGGAGCAGGTGAACTCTGATAAAGTTTCAACAGAGGTCACAGGAAGTTATGATACTGAGATAACCCTTCCAAGTTGTCCCAAATGAAGACAAGGAGGTTGGGCCTTTGACCCCTGCATCCATGCTTTGCATGTAGGCTGCCTACTTGGAGGGGAGGTAACTTTGGGTGATGCTATTCTTGGAGAGAGACTCAGCTGTGCACACCCCCGGGGGCTGGGTGAGTGAGCTCTTTGGTCCTGAAGGGGAGATACGAGGGACTACAGCCTCCACTAAAATCATCATCATCGTCATTACCATTATGTGGGGTTTGAAATGGCTTTCAAGGAGTCATTGGGGGACCATTGTCATTTCATTTCTCTTCTATAGTGCAACAAAAAAAGAAAAGACAGAGTTTTCTCAATAGTACAAAATTATAGCTGAACCTCAGAAGCATCTTAGGAAGGCATGAAACTGTGGTCTGCCCACGAACCATGGCAAAACCAGATGCTAAGTGGCCCAAGAAGCAGACACTGTACATCAATTTCATATCAAATATCTCTCATCTTCACATTAATTACCCTTCAGTTTCCACTTCTTTCATTGATTGATATATTCTCAGAGTGGGAAAGGGCTTTGCAAGTCCATTAGTTCAAGTGCTACCTTGTGGATGAGCTCTTTGTAGCAACCCCGATGTGAATGTTCCAGCCACTACTGGATGGACCAACTCCAGTGATGAAGACACGCTCCATCCCCAAGCAGCTTATTCTTTTGTCAGGGACTTCTCCATATGTGACTGGAAGCTATTTTCCCAAATTTTCTACCATTGATGCCATTACTGTGCTACAGAACAATAAAGATCAGATTTAACCTATCCTCCATGTGTGCCCCATACATATTTCTGTTGCTTGTTTTTTTCTTTTTTTTTTTTATCAATATACCATGTAGTTGATTTTCATGTCCCTTTACCGATTCCTCCCTCCCACTCCCTCTCCCCCCTGCCCCCCATCAACATCATATCTGTTCACTTGTCTTAACAAGTTCAAGGAATTGCGACTGTTGTGTCTTCTTCTCCGCCCCCCCATTTGTGTATTTATTTATTTATTTTTAGCTCCCACAAATAAGTGAGAACAGCCACATACGTATTTTTGAATTCTGCTTTCTTTAAATGTGCTCAGCTCCCAGAACTTCTCTCTGATTTATAGTATTTTCACAACTGATACCTGGCCTCTGTCCTTTGAGTATCTTTTTTCCCTCTTAAACTGTGAAGACAGCTCTCCAGGTTTTTTCTAACCCATGCAAAGGAAGATGGGACAACCCTCTCCATTCTTGCTGTTGGGCCTCTCAATTCATGTGGCCTGATATCCAAATACTAGACTCTCAGCCTTACGTGTGAGTGGTATGCTATGGCTGGCAAATCAAGCTCTGTTTTTAAGCCATGTCTCCCGTGTCCTTGTACTAATGCAGCTGGCTTTTTTTGAATGCTAACATAGGACTCTATGTAGATCGTGTAAAACTTAATTTTGTCTCTCATTCCAACTACTTAGATCTTGGTGGATACTAATTTTGTTTCAGGTTATTTTTCAGTACTATTAAGGTGATTACAAACAAAAAAATGAATAAAAATATTGGACAGAACAACATGGGAAATTTAGGAAAAGAAGAGAAGAATGATAAAGAAACAGAAACTAATTGCTATTTCCATCTTCATATTCATGCCCACGACATACACAGACACACAAACCAAGACATGACTTTGAACGATTAGATAAAACAGATTGAGCATTCCACTTACTGAAAGGTAGAGGAATGAGTTTTCCTTTAAGTTGTGCTCTCAATTTCTGTCACATAGTCATTATTTATAAAATGTGAACATCTACTCTAGACTTATGCACTGGAACAAAACATCCATGAAAAAATTTCCTCATAAGGAATGTCATAATTTTTTTTTTTTCCTTTTTGTCTTTTTTCGTGACCGGCAACGGATTGCAACCCTCAGTGTCGTGCCCGTACCGGACCGGGACCGGCTACGGGATCGCAACCCTCGGTGTTGCTCCCGCACCTCGCTCAGCCAGTGAGCGGCCGGTCTGCATGTGGGATCCGAACCCTCGGCAGGAGCGCTGCCGCGCTTCCCAAGCGGTGCACTGTAGCAGTGCGCCACCGGGCCGGCCCATAATTTTTCATTAATCAATGATTCCAGTCATTTTCTCTGCATGATCCATAGTTGCTAATTTCCCCATCATAGTTTGGTGAATGAGCCACTAAGCTATTGGAAGTTTCCCGGTGAAAGAATCTGCAGGATAACCTCATGGAGGCTGGAAATCCAGAACACATGTGAGGTGCCATGAAGTGATTAAACGTATTTTTGCTGAATAGCTCTTTCAATCACTCAATATCTGATTTTGAGTCTACAAACAGAAAACAGTTATGGAAGGAGCCGCTGAACAAACACCACCATAGACATAGAAGAAACGGGAGCATATCGTTAGCGTGTTGGGAAAGGCCTCCTTTTGATCTTTGAAGGGCAACCTGGTCCAACTTAAGAAAGGGAGTGACTTCCTCAGTGAAAGTAAAAACCAATGCCCAAAGGATAAAGAAAAACTTCTCAGGATGAAGTCTCACTGGTACTAATGCTTCTTTTTTCACAGTACAACCCAAATATCTTAGCTTGCTGATGTTTGTTGAAGTAACATGGTTAATTATTTACCTTTCTCACCATTGGCTCAGATTCTTTTCTTATCAAGTTGCTCTGTCTGAACCCAAAACAAACAACCTCCCTCGGGCAGTTAGTGACCATGTTAAGCTGGGTTTGTGTGACCCTGGCTGAACATTTTCCATTTTTCTCTTGTGGCCTCTCTTGTTTCCAGTACACCATTCTGCTAGAGACGGTCAAGGCTAATTTGTGCTGCTATGTTGATGCTTATAGTTTGCTGTGACTTGGTTCTTTTTGATGTTTTAAGCCTACCCTTTAAACCTCTTCCTTATTTTCAGAGTTATTCTAATTCCTCCATTCAATGGGCCTTTCAGATTTTACTAGGGAAAGATTTTTTTCTTCCCAAGGTTTTTCTGCTGTTTGAATTTTTGATCATATGCTCCAAAATGGACCTAACGTGATCATCTAGAACTGGGATGATTTAAGAATTAAAAACAATTAGGCAGCAAAGCTGATATTTTGGGCTTTTTTCTTCTTTTTCGCTAAGACTCCTACAGGAGCAGATTGCTCTGGCCAAATGTGGCAGAAGAAGAGCGGGTAGGTGGGGTGGTTTCAGTCCAGCAGATGCTCTGTTTCTGCATCAACTTTCACTCTAAATTCCATGCTCAGATGAGGCAACTATTCTTATCCTTGATTTTGGAAATGTTTTTCTCTCTTCATAAAGTACATCACTCTTGACCTTTTATCTTTACTTTTTTTTTTTTTTTTCTTTTTGTCTTTTTTCGTGACCGGCAACGGATCGCAACCCTCAGTGTCGCGCCCGTACCGGACCGGGAAGGCAACGGGATCACAACCCTCGGTGTTGCGCCTGCACCTCGCTCAGCCAGTGAGTGGGAACCGGTCTGTACGTGGGATCCGAACCCTCGGCGGGAGCGCTGCTGTGCTCCCAAGCGGCGCACTGTAGCAGTGCGCCACCCGGCCGGCCCCTTTACTTTAAAGATCGTATGCAATTGGACCTTTTATATTATGATCTATCAAATCATTTTTAGAAACAAGGAAGATATTAGAAATAGAATGGAAAAGGAATTAAAAAAAAAATGAATAGAGGCCGAAAGGGTTAAACAACCTGGCCAAGATTCACATCAAGTTGGCAGCTCCTTTACTCATTCAATGAATCAATCATTCCATAAAGGTGTATTAAGT
Organism: Galeopterus variegatus; assembly: GCF_000696425.1. Taxonomy (NCBI): domain Eukaryota; kingdom Metazoa; phylum Chordata; class Mammalia; order Dermoptera; family Cynocephalidae; genus Galeopterus; species Galeopterus variegatus. Next base: position 21,615 of record NW_007735950.1, read on the forward strand.
TTTTATTGTCACAGTGTTAGGATAGGTATTGGGCATAGAGTGGTAGCCAAGACAGAGTCCTTAACCTCACAAAGCTTATAGTCTAGACTAGAGCACAGGTCTCCTGACTCCCAAAGTTTTGTTCTTTGCACTATATTTTGCGATGCTATTAGTGCTTTAAAAAATGTACTCCCTCTTTTTTTCACTGGGGTCAAGCTGAAGCAAAACTGTGAAGTTAGCAAGACCTCCATTTTCTTATCTCCAAATGGAACTAATATTGGACTTTACTAACACAGTGAAGGAGTAAATGAAATAATTTCTTCAAAGGGCTTAGTATAGAGTCTAGCACCATATTAACTGTTCAATAAGTGTTAAATACAGTTATTATTGATGTTCTCTGGTTATAAATATAATAATATTATTATTAAAGTGAAAAGATTTCAATATGTTTGAAACTTATGAATTTTAATCCTTTCAATATTAACACTTTGTAAAACAGCTGGGTTCAGTCTTTGCACTTATGCCACGATAAGCAGTTTTTCTAAATTAAGATTAGTCATATGTAGAAACTCCCTTATCTATAATTTTTAACTGGCAGTTAGTGAGATTTAAAAATCAGCTAGCATGGTCTTAACATTACATGAAAACCTGATCTGATACTGCTATAAATATAAAAACAATTGTATTAGTTCTTTAAGTTTTAAGATTCTAACTTTGCTTAAATGTCTTGGAATGTAAATAGCCTTAAATCAATAATTTACCCTGATCAACTCTAATTATCATAAAATTTTATTTACATACTTTACCTCTCTCTATCTTGGCTTGTTAAAAATAGAGTAAATTCCACATTTTGACTTAGAAGTCAAAGATATGGATTTGCATCAAATGAGAGTAGGGGAGATTTTGGTCACCATGGTCCTATCTCAATTTGTCTCATTTACTGTAGATTAAAGAACCATCCAAAAATAGCTGATGAAACAGAATTATCCTTTTACTTAATTTCAGTTTCTTATGTCTTAATCTTACCTCACTCCGAAGCTTTAAATAGGTCTAGAGTTTGTTTAGGAATGACTTTTTGCCTGGAGATTTACTTAAAGGCATTTTTGGTTACTAGCTGTCTTTGAAACCTTTCTGAGAATAATTGAACTTGTTCAAAGTTCTCTTATGGAAAAAATAATATATATATCTTCTCCATAAAGGACGTTGAGAAAATATTAACCTGCTTTCAAACTTAAGCTGGGAACCATTTCTGAAGAAAATGAAACTTTCTAGCATTAATCTTTAGTCTGAATGCAAGTGTAATGCTGAGATTTAATATTTTTCAAGCTTGCCTTTCCTTCTTTGATAAAATTATTTTCTTCTAGTAATAGCACAGTTTAGCAGGTTTGATATTTATCAGATCTTTTCTATCTAGCTCTTCCAGAGTATTAAAAGCACTGCTGTACATACTTGGAACGCTTTTCGGTATTACATTTTCCTCACATGTGGTCTTAAAATGGCTAATTCCAAAGAACAAAGGATAGGTTATCCATGGAGAATGAAGTCATGATTTTATCTTTATTACTCCTGTCTGACTCTAGCTACCAGTGCACATCATGTCCAAGTAATGCGAGCATGTCTGGTTGGCACAGCCACAATAGCAGGGCTGATAAGTAACTGACCAGCTTATCCACAGCATTCTTTTCATGGGAGGTCACTGTCCCCTTTGTTCCTGAAAGTCCAACAAAGCTTAAACATTCCAGAAACTGGCAATTCAAATTAATTAAATGGCATCATGTACACAGCTCCTGGGATTATCACCTTGTAATACTGTAGCTTCAGTGATTTTAAGTGTGCCTAATTAAATCCTTTCAAATGTAAGAAGTTAAGCAATTAGTGATACTAAACCATATAATTAATACATGCCTGAAAAACACTTTTTAAATAGAATAGTTTGGAAAAGTAATATTTTGGTTAATAGATTACTTCTATATGTGAAATACAAAAAGATTATCAATTTTTAGAATTATATAACTGTGGAATGTCATCTTAATATTTCTCCATATGTAAAATGGGAATTTTAGCATCTAATTCATAGGCTCCTGTAAAGATTTACACAGGGCATTTAATTCAATTAGTATTTAATTATAATGTTTAATTTTCAATTAATGTTTCATATTAATTTTCAACTAATCTTTATTTCAATTAATGAAAAACTAAAATGCAATAAATGCAACACTATAACTATAATGGAAATAATTAGTCTTAAACTTTGGATTCAGAAAACACTTGAGGTTTTTGCACCACATAGCATCTGACTGAGCCCCAGGAGTGTAAACCTGCAGCAGGTAGCACAGTTCTTTGCACATAACATATGCTCAAAAAGTAGTTCTAGAATTAATCAATGGGTGGTAGGAAAGTCAATTAGGACATTGGAAATGCCAACTAATAGATTGTAAGATGATAAAATAATGGCTAAGCAGCCTTCACAATATATGTTCTATAAGTAAACACAAAGTATAAAATATATAAACATATGACACACTAATTAAATAAAATATATATATTTTATGGTGTATTTTTAGCAAATGTACATTTCTATCATGTGCTTAAGAATAAAATATGTTCCTCTACTCTTGAAAAGTTTAGACTCACGTAGAAAAGAAAAAAATACAAATGCTTTCTCAAATATGAGTGCAATCAATGCTAAATGTATATTCCTCTACCAGCTATATGCTACTAGATCCTAAAATGAGAACTACTCTGTATGTTCCCAAAATAGTGAATGTAAATATTTCTACTTAAAATAATATATTCCAGGGTTGGGGCTTATAAATTTTGACACCACAAAGTGTTTTTTAATTGATATTACAGAATATCACTACACATTTGATTTGATTTGTACATAATAAAAAATAACATTTTTTTTTTCTGGCAGCTACACTATTGATTTTGAAAGTATTGTCCCCAAATAAAGATGTCTGTCAATTAAAAATATACCTAACATGTAAAGTTATAAAATATATCAAAAAGTGTCTGCAAAAATAATTTTCAATCATTTTATGAAAAAGATGGAATGATATAAAGCATGCAACTGAATATATAAAATGCTGCTTATTTACAGGAAAATACAAGAAAATTTCAATTCTAATAATGTCCAAAATTTTATTGACCTGTTTAGTAAAACAAGGAGTGAAACCCTATCATCTCATATTCAGGTGGACTTTTGCTATTTTCCCCTGAGGAGTCTAGATTACAGTAGAAAAGTAATTTGTCAACAGAACACTAGAATGTGCTTACAACAGAAGAAAAAATTCAACTAAAAATTTGAGCATAGCTCCAAAAAAAAAGAGTAACAATGAAAAAGATTTAAAATTTTGCTTTTTGTGATTTTGCCAATTTGAAAATAATTTTTTTTTTTCCCCCAGCAGTATTCAGCTAACAGGTACTAAGTAATAGGAAAACACTTTGGCCGGTTCTTCTCCTAGCAACCAACACAATGGCACTGGAGCCAACTTTCACATTTTTTAAAACCTCCCTTGGAGGCGGGAGACTTACTTTCACACGATGAGGAATTTCTGAAGAGACACAGCCTGGCCCATTGCCTTGAAGAAATTCCAGAAAAAAAAATCTATGACAGACTTAAGAGAAGACATCAAGCCTCTAGACATATCTATAGTTGAGGTCTCTTATTATGATAATCTGGTTTATTTCTGAAGAACCTAAACAAGAATATAATAAACAGTGACCTGGATCTCCAGCATGATGCTAGTAAAAACATTCAGATGAAGAGCTACAAATATCTACCTGGAACTCAGATCAAGAATCAATGTCTCACATATGGCCATAAAGGTATGGATATTCAACTCTGTACACCACAGATATGTATAATCAACTACGGTTCAATAATAATAATACAAAGAATCAATGTCTCTCTTGTTTAAAAGAGAATGATCATGGAGCATTTTATCTTGAGGAGACTAACTGCAAGATGAGCCCTGCACCCCTCTGCATCTTACAGTCCTCGACATATCCTTGCACAGTTGCTTCATTTTCTGCTTTGAAGCAGCAGCTACACTGCCAGGGTGCTGATCAGAGCAGATCAAAAGTCAGTTTATAGAAGAAGTCAGGTGGTATACAGAAAAAAAATTAGAGGTTCTGAGGGTAAATGGGGTATAAAATTGTTTCATAATAGTTTATTGAAAGCAATTTTAATAATAAAAATATTTTAAGTGCTTATTATATGCACATCCCTAAGTGCTTTATGAAAATCACATATTTAATCTTCACAATGAAGCTATGAGATGGGCATGAAATGTGTCCCCATTTTATACCGAGCCTCAGAGAGTTCCATAAGTTGTCAGGGTCACACGACTAGTAAGCGGTAGAGCCTTGACTCAAACCCAGGTAATGTGGCTCCAGAGCCTGACATCATGCTGCATAACTATGATGCCAATAGCACCCAGGAATTAAACACCTTTTATCCACATAATTCATAGAAAAAAAGTTATTTTGAATTTTAATACCTGAAAGTACAGCGATAAAGAAATTATATGAGTACTTGGAGTTTTAAAAATCAGATGCATTTTTTGCTCTCTGATCTAAGGACAGTCACTCAGGATCTCTTGACTCCAGTGTCCTCAGTTTATCAAGACGGCTAAGTTCCTTCTAATTCTAAAGCTTTATGGTGTCTATGTCCACACAACACTTGGTGCAACATTTACTTTCCACCTTTCACTAATGAATATGTGGTTATGAGTCTATCTTATCCATAAGGCTTTTAAATAGAGATCTTATATTATCCATATTATACCCCTTGCCTGTGCATATGGCCTCGCATTCATGGTAGGCGATTGATGCTGTTCTAATCTATACATATGCAAGAAACAAAAGTACATATATCTAACTAAGCTTGCTCATATCAAATGTGCTCCAGAAAACTGTTTAATTTACATGGATTTTTAACTTTTACATAAAACAAAATCTATCAACTATTTGTTCCTAGAGAAATGCAGGTCCAAATACAGATAGAAGGTCAAAGTATTGCCTAGAAATTTCAAAGCCATTTACTCCTGGGCAAGCATTGTAGCTGTGCCAGGGAATCTGAGCTTGAAATATGTTTCTGAAACTGTTCATTTTTAGGCTCTAGAGTTTTCCATATTTTAGAAACTAGAAAGCTGTTAGCTTCAAAATTCTTGTATTAATTTTTTTCTCTTAAGCCTTAAGCCTCAGAAGAAAAGCCACGTATGAGAAACGTTCTCATACAATCCTTACTCAAATGCAACTAGGTTGTAGGAAGATATATGCTTATTACTTTGCCGAAGCGGCCTTCATTCTAATTAAATTGGTTGAGGTAGATTACTCTTCTTTAGACTTATAAGCATAACCCTCAATATAATTGTTAACATTCCTGCAGTCAAATTGTTCCATACAAATATAACCCATTGAGACATGTTGAAATATTGTTTTTGAATAGCCTATAAATCACTATGTAATTAATTAGCATAAAAGTATTAAAATCATAAATATGAAAAGGATCTAAAGAGAAAAATGATTTAAATTACTATAAGACTATATAGACTATCCCCCAAAGATATAGCTTCTTTAATTAAAAAAAAAAATTGCTTTGAGAAAAAGAGGGATTCTGGATTCTTTTGTGGTGCTGCTTGAGAAAGTCACCTAACCTCTTCCATTTGAAAGCTTGTTTTTTTGTTTTTTTTTAAATGTGAAAATGATCTCTAACAGGTCTTCCATATATCCAAGTCTAGGAGAAGTATCTCTACTGAAATTCTACAACTTCCTTTATAATGTTCCCATTTGACACTAACTCCGATAGATGATGCTTTTCTAAGGATTATGTTACTTATTTACAAAACCTGGATATAATAAGCAATTCCTCACATTTCCAACCTGTGGCACACCAGCCTGTGTACAGGACCCATATGATCCACACCCAGGTCTAGTTGGCCACATGTACCCCATAAGCCGCAGTTGCTTGCTTCCCAGTGGAGTGGTCCCACTTATGACTCGCTCCATCCCTGTGGCTGTAAAACCACAGCAGCAGTGTTTGCTCTCTCATCTCCTCACCCCAAAGGCTGCCCCACCTCCCCAGGGGACATGGGCAAGGCTGCCATCATGCCCAGAGGAGTTGGAGTTGTGGCAACTCACCATCCAGGTCTGGCCCAAGCCAACTCGCAGAAGCGCTGGTTTCCCCAGAGTCTATCTGGGGTGCTCATCCCTGGAGGTGTGGGGGAATAACACTGACCAACCAAGAGAGGAGAGAGGGAGGAGATGGCGGATTTGAGATGTAGTGGTTCTATGCGGCTTCACTCACATGTGACCTAACAGCCTCCCGTACGTTCTTGAGAAATTACAGCCAGCTCAGTAATGTATCACCTCATATTTGCTTTTCCTCTTTGCCTGCCTCTCTCTCAGTTTCCCTTCACTTTTGCATCCTGGGATTGCACACCCCCTGCACTCCCCATAAAGTATGAGCATGTAAGCTTTGTCTCAGGTTCTCCATTCTAGGGAAACTGGTCAAGTCCCAGTAACAGCAACAGTCCAGATGTCACTGTCCTCATCCCTTCTCTGACAGCTCACCAGGAGGCTCTGACTCACAGGTGGTATCTCATATATGCTCACGAACATGTCTGCTCAGTTACACGTTGTCTGATTTATTTATATGATGTTCATTCATCCTCCTAGCAGGTACTGCTGTCTTCCACAGGACATCCACTGGGCAACATTTTTCACCCTTGTCTTTGGGACACTGAATCTTCAAGGTCCCAGTGCTGCATGGTGTTATTTTTAAGGTAGGAGAGAACATTCCTCCTTCTCATATCATACAGTCTGTCTTTACAGACATTCAGTAATAGTAGAACTCACGCTCCATTGTGAAAAAAAGAATTTTAAAACTTTCAGAAGGGAACTGAGTCAGAAGACGAATTCAAATGGCAAACACCCAGGATAACTTAGATATAACCCTCTGATTTCATCTCTGCCACTGGTTTGAAGCAGAGATAGAGGGCATGTAGAAGATGAATAAGATTCGAAGAATATCCAAATGAGGCTTTAGACCAGCAGTGAAACAGATCTGGGAAAACAGCAGTCTGATTCCTCAGGCTACTCTACCCGAGACTCAGACACTTAATGCAGTTCTGGAGACAATGATTCTGGCCTCAGGGGTTGGTCCCACGTGCGGGCTGCAAGGGGTCTTTTATGTGGCATTTACAACATCCATGTATGCTACAGTCACCAGTCTCAAGAAAAAGCTCTAGAGCAATGAGTGTTCCCTGAGATGAGATTTGGGGAGAGGGAGAGGAACAGAACCTCTTCTCATGCATTCAGTGCTTTATGGGCTTGTCATTGGTTTATAGTGCTGTAAGGAGTTGTTTCTGGATGGGATTGTCTTCTGAGTTTTGTTCAATAAAGGACACATGGATAAAACTCTAAATCCCAAATTAAAAGTGACACCACAATAAAATAAAGGTACTTTGCACAAATTAAACAGTTGTGTGCTTTGGGTCAGGATGAGGTGGAACAAGAAATCTCATTACTACCCAGCAGCAGTAGATGTTTGGTCTGATCACAGAAGGGCCCTCAGAGGGACAGAGTCACAAACACAGGGGGTGCTCGCACCAGAAGGGACTTGAGAGGGAATCAGTGAGCAGATGGAGACACGAGCATCACATCAATGTGTTTATTACGTAGGATATGATCTGCTGCTCAGCATGAGTCATTCCCCGTGGAAGACATGGAAAGAGCGGAGGAGAGCAGCTGTGAGAGGCAAGGCTCCAGGCAGGCTTCACACCAGTGCCCATCTGTGAGGTGTGAGCACGCTGCCCGCAGCCTGAGAGTACAGGTGTAAGTCACTGGTAGAATAGAGTGACAGGAGCTTCCATGCTATTCAGCTTACTGGTACAGTCAGGGTATTTTAAGGATAAACAGGACCTGTTCATTTTAAGAATATTGTTTAGGAAAACAAAAGTCAAATCTTCCCATATTATAGAAATTCTCTGAGAAGAAAAGGCAACCTCATATGAATGCGTCAAAGAGAATGCCAAAGTATTAAACACCTACTTATTTGCAGACCCAAAATATCTCTCATTCACGCTAGATACAATTCAGCTGGATTTTGACATGGTTCTTTCATAAGTATCTCTCAGATGTGGCCAAGTGCTCACATTCAAGGGAATAGCAATGCTCGTATCTTGCATCTCTGATCCATGGCCCTTGCTATTAATTTCCTTTGAGTGTGTCTGTAAGACATCTGAGTGGTACAAAACCTGTTCCATTTCAATCTTCTTTTTCCATCAAATCTAAGTAGGCGGAAGGAAAGAAAATGTGTTATTTTTGGGAAAAAAATCAGAGATGGTCGGAGAAGTATGAAGTACTGACCCCTTTTATATACAGGTCTACTTGTTCCTGTGGGAATTCTTCCTTTGCACACACCCAGACTTTAAAAAATAATTAAAGGAATCAAATGCATGTAGTACTTATGTGTGCACATATTCATTCATTCATTCAACCATTCATCACATGTTTTCTGTGTGCTCTATATTGTCAGGCACTTGATACCAAGGCAAAGGTGACAAAATTCAGCTCCTGAAGATGTTCACTCTCTTGGAGGGGGGCAGATCCAGAGACCGACTCTTCCCATATGAACAGAAGCACCAGGGAGGTGCTCCTAACTCAATTTGGGTGTGGGTGTTCTCAGAGGAGCAAAAGGGAGGGAAGGGAGAGGGGGTGAAACAAGGCTTCCTGGGGAAGGGGGCACCTGGGCTGTGTCTTCAAGGATAAGCAGGCCTCAGGTGGAGGAGGGCAGGAAGCATGGCAGGCAGAGTGAGGGAGATGAAGAAAGGCAAGAAGGTGAGCAGATGTGCGGCGTACGCAGTGCCGAAGGACAAGGGTGTCAAAAGGCCTGGCTCTGCTGTGGACCTTGAACTTACCTTGTAGGTCATGAGGAGCATTGAAGGCTCTAAGCTGGGGAGTAATATTTGGGGTCGATTATGTTAAGAGAGCAAGACTGAAGAAAGAAACACCAGTTAGGTTGTTGCCAAAAATAATGAGGGCTTAAATAGAGGCAAAGGTGGGAGGGATCAGTGGAGGTTAAATGTTTGAGATATTGGAGAAAAATGGAGGTGTAAAATCTACAGCACTTGCTCACATATTGGAGGTGGGTGAGTTCATGGGCTGTATTGTTAATGTTTCTGTACCTTTCTTTCCTTCTATACTCTCCCCCTGCTCTGAAGGTACCAGAGCCTGCAGACCTATATCTTCCTCCTTCTGTACCCTGCAAGGCCGCGTGTTAGGTTCCTCCCACGAGAGGTACTCACAAAAGACTTGGAAGACAGAAGAAAGGAAACCTATTATTATTCCCACAATGAGGAGTAGGTGTGTGGGTTTTGGCAGATGGCAGAATAAGGTTTTGCCAGGAGTTTCTGCGTAATCTCTTGAGGATCTTTAGTGTTGTAGACAGCTGAGATTTTTGGTGGAGTTTCCTTGAAATTCCCTAAATTTGTTTCCCTAAAGACTAGCAGTGGCTTCCCTGACTTTTTCTTCTTTAGTGCTTCTAATTGATTCTATAGTTTACTGATTCTCTGTAGTAAATCCTTTCCTGTTTAAAATATAGAGAGTGGTTTCTATTTTACTGACCAAACTGTTGGAATCAGATGATACCCGGGTCTCCGGATTAGGCGACCAGGTGGACGGTGAATTGGAGAATTCATTCATTAACTCATTCAGCGTTTATTACTTCCTGAACATCTACTATATGCCCAGGTATTGGTATAGGCACGAGAGACATAATTACTAATGTCAGGATGATAAATGGTGCTGCCCTCAAGGAGCTTACTTTCTAGAGGGAGTAGTAAAGGAGTACAAGAAACCAACTACTAAACAATGTCATTGCAGATGGTAATGTCACAGAAAAAATAACAGAGGACCACAGGAAAGACAATGTGTAGCTGGTGAACTTAGACTGAATAGAGAAAAGCCTTGCTAAGGAGGTCACATTTGAGCCTGAATGACCTAAATGTCCTAATTGTCCTAAAAGTGCTAGTCATGCAAGGACTTACTTCTGGTATAAGGTGAAAACAAGCTTTGTTGGCTCAAGGGAGAGAATGGAGGTCCACGTGGCTAAAACATAGTGGACAAGAAGTATTAGGAGATGAGGTCTGATAGTTAGGAAAAAGTCAGATCATGTAGAGCCTTCTCAGTCATGGTAAAGACTTTGGAATAAGTCCTTAAAAGTTTTAAGCAAAGGGCCAACACAATGAAATTTGTGTTAAAAAAAAATCACTAAAGAAACTAGCTTGTGAAGGCAAGTGGAAAAGGTAGAAATGATGGGGTAAATAATAAAAATATTAAATTTTACAAGCCTTTAGGACATGCAGTTGGCATGCAATTGGATTAGTGAGTCTGCTGGGAAAGTTGTGGGATTGAATATGGAACTAGAAGTATGTTAGGAGTATGTACACAGATAATATTGAATATTCCCAGAGTATATAGGGTAATACAGGGAATAATTGTAGAATGGTCAGAACACCTGGTCAGGGCAAACTTTGTGGAATACCTACCTATAAGGGTTGCTGTTGTAAGAGGCTCCCATGAAAAGAAGAAGATTCAAAGGGAATCCGGAAAAATGTGGGTTCACAGAAGCCAAGAGACTTTCAGTAAGTAAAAGAAAAACAGCTGTTAAAATAGGACTGAGATTGGGAACAAGGAAAAGACATCACTTTCATCATTCTTATTTGTTATTGTATTGGAGGTCTTAATCAGAACAATAAGGCAAGAAAAAGAAATAATAGGTAGGAAAAAATGAGGTAAAACCATCTCTATTCATAGATGACCAGATTGTCTACATAGAACATGTCAAAGAATCTGCAAAAGCTACTAAAAATAACTCAGGATATAATGTAAATACATAAAATTCAATCATAATTCTGTTTACTGTACTAGCAATAAACAAAAAACTGAAATTAATAAACAATACCATTTGCAATAGCACCCAAAATGAAACATTTCAAAATAAATGTAACAAGATACATGCAAGATTTGTATGCTAAAAACTGTAAATTTTCAATTATAACTATAAATTATTATTGAAAGAAACTAAAGAAGACCTAAATAAATGGAGAGATATATCATATTCATGGATGAGAAAACTCACTTGTGATAAGATGTCAATTCTCCCCAAATAGATCTTTAGATTAATACCAATTAAATACCAATTAAAATTCCATTTTAATCAAAATACCTGCAAGCTAATTTTAGAAATTGACAAGCATAAATTTATATGGAAAACCAAAGGAAGTAGAATAGCCTAAACAATTCTGAAAAAGAAGAATAAAGTTGAAGGAGTCACATTATCTGATTTCAAAATTTACTGCAAAGCTGCAGTGTTCAAGACTGGACACTCCAAGAGTATATGAGATAACACATTTCTTTCTTGGAAAAAAGGAAAGTCGCACAGATCAGAGGAAGAGAAGAGAGTCCAGAAATAGTCCGCATCTTCAACAAAAGCATCAAGGCAATTCAAAGGAGAAAGGATAGCCTTTTTAACAAATGATTTTGGAACCATATGTGTAAAAATGAACATTGATAAGTACATTGGACCATATACAAAAAGATTAACCTAGAATGGATCATAGAGCTAAATGTAAAATTTAAATCTATAAAAATACAAACAACTCAATTCAAAAATAGGCAAAGGACTTGAAGAGACATTTCTCCAAAGAAAATATACAAATGATCAACAAGCACATGGAGTCATTTGGGAAATACAAAACAAAACCACGGTGAGACATACCCATTAGGATAGCTATAATAAAAAAAATTAAAATACAAAAAAACAAGTGTTGGTAGGGATGGGAAGAAATTGAAACACTCGTACATTGCTGATGGGATGTAAAATGGCACAGCTGCTGTGGAAAACAGTTTGATGATTCCTCAATAAATTAAATATAGAATAACCATGTTATCCAGCAACTCCACTCCTATTTACATACTAAAAAGAATTGAAAACAGGTATTCAAACAAAATTGTACACAAATGCTCACAGCAGCATTATTTACAATAGCCAAAGGTGGAAACAACCCAAATGCCCATCAATTAATAAATTAAGAAACAAAATATGGTATATCCATACATTAAAATATTATTCAGCCATAAAAGAGAATAAAGTTCTGATACATACTACAACATGGATGAACCCCAAAAACTTTATGCTAAGTGAAAGAAGCAAGACACAAAAGGCCACATACTGTATGATTCCATTTAAATGAAATGTCCAGAATGGGCAAATCTATAGAGACAGAAGGTAAATTAGTGGATGCTGGGGGATGGGGAAAGGGGAAATGGGGAGTGAGCACTTAGTGGGTGTGGGGTTTCCTTTTGGGATGATGAAAATGTTTTTGAACTAGATAGTGGTAATGGTTTACAATATTGTGAATGTACTACATAGCACTAAATTGTGTACTTTAAAATGGTCAAAATTGTAAATTTTATATTACATGTATTTTACCACAATAAAAAATTTCTAAAGCTTCCAGAAGAAAGCAAAGGAGAATACCTTTGTAACCTTGGGTTAGAAAAAAATTTTATATAGTACATAAATTGCACAAGCCATATAAAGAAAAATTAATACACTTTTGTGTGTTAACATCAAAATCTTCTGTGATTTCTACTGCTAAATGAAAGGGAAGCCACAGACTGGGAGAAAATATTTGCAAAACATATATTTGATAATATATTGGTATCCAGAATATATAAAGAGCTTCCACAACTCAATAATAATAAAATGAGCAACTCAATTTAAAAAATAGACACTTCACCAAAGAAGAGATACAGAGGCAAATAAGGACCTAATAAAATACTCAATATCACTAGTCATTGAGAAATGCAAATGAAAACCACAATGAGAAATCACTACACACCTACTAAAACGACTAAAATTAAAAAAATGAAACCCTGATAATATCGAATACTGGCAAGATGTAGAGCAGCAGGCGCTCTCTCATTCATTGCTAGTGGGAATGCAAAATGGTGCAGACACTTTGGAAGACGGTTTGGCAATTTCTGTTACAGTTAAATACAACCTTCCTGCAACCCTGAAGTGTCATTCCTTGGTATTTATCCATGAGAAATGAAAATGCATGTCCACACAAACACTTGTAAGCAAATGTTTATATAGGCTTTACTCATGATCTCTAAAACTTGGAAGCAATAAAAATATCCATCAGCTGGAAAATAAATAAATAAAACATGCCACATCCATACAATACAATCCCACTCAGCAATAAAAAGAAAAACTACAGATGTATGTAATACTATGGATGAATTTCAAATGCTGATGCTAACGAGAGAAGCCAGCACAAAAGGCTACATATTGCATGTTACCTTTAATACAACATTCTGGAAAAGGCAAAACTATCAGGACAGAAGACAGACTAGGATTTGCCAGGAGCTGGGGTAGAAAAGGAAACTGACTAAATGGGCACAAAGTCTAAGAGGACTCTTCTGGAGTGAAGGAAAATTTCTGTATTTTGATGTGGTTCCCATGATGCCATGAGTTTTTCAAAATTAATATAAATGTACACTTAAAGAGGATGAATGTCATTATACATAAATTAAACTGTTACATGCCGACTTTAAAATATGACTGAGAATACCAGTCAGTTAAGGCAATTGAAAGTGCCCTGGCAATCCTATTGAGAGCAGTTCCACCGGTACAGCCCGAAGCGAGGTTGAGATAAGGGCGTACGTTATTCAATGAGGTAAAAAGCAAGGCGGGGAATAGGATGAGTGGGCCTCTGCTGAGTGCTCCATTAATCAAGTTAAACTGCTGTTTCTTCCTCTCTGTTCTTGTATTTTAGATCCAGGGAAATTTGGATGGAGAAGACGGAGGGGGTGTAATTGATCCTGAATCTCCAAGGGCACTTGTATTTGAAAATCTTATTTATGATATTTAATTTGGAGGAAAAAAACCCATTTCTCAAATAGAAACCAGGTAAAGTAAAACCTGATGAACCTTTTCGTTTGATGAGAATATCCAGGATAAAAATGTGACACACCATGGGGTCGTGCTCCCTGAGGACTCTGGTGTGCAGGAGTGGCCATGGAGATGAGATTTTTTTTATAACAAAAGGGGACACAGGATAAAACAATCAAAGAAGTCCTGTCCCATGAACTTACACTTATCTGTGTTTAATAATAGATGCAGTATTGATATTATTTTAATTCTTCTTCCCACCTTATATTTGAGCCTTAATTAACAGGAAGCAATTTGTTCTGAGATGAGGAAAAAAATCTAATTTTGTTATTTCTACCTAGTGAGTGAATGGTGAGGTAAGACACTTTCTTTCGGGTTGGAAAAAAGTGATCTGAATTGCTTTCCTTTTGAAAACACCTTCAATATCTTTTGGACTGATGCACCAAATTCTCACCCTGCCCCATGTGGAGGTGACTGCTGAGCGCCGAAGTGCTGGTACCGTAAAATCAAGCTGAACATATGCGTCATGGTGAACAATTATAGCTCAGAATCCTTCCCGGCAGGACCGAGGGTCCTTGTGTTTGTGTGATCCAGACTCAGCTCCTCCCCTCTTCCCAGCTGCAGCTAAGTCCATGCCAGCCAGATCTTCCAGGCGAAGTAAGTGACATGTGGCATGTGTGAAATTCCCCTCCACCCAGTTGCACTTCCCAGAGCTGCTGTAGACAGCAGTGACAATTACAGTAACCTTGACTCCATAAGGAATGTGGCTACTTAAACCCCATAGACTACTTAGCAAAGAGTTATTCCAGAGCAGTGAGTTGTGCCCTAGAGCCTTGCAATGACGAATGAACTGTGGAAGTGTTGGGCTCACATCTGAGATCTGTTCATCAGGCACAAACTGGCTTAATAGACAATGACCAAGATTTTTCTACTATTATTTTTGATGGCTAGTCTCTTCAAAGAGCAAATCTTTGTCTTTCATATGACAGCTAGCTGGCACTTTGGCATTCCAAAGCTTCTCACTTTCACATGGAGACATCGGGCTCACCTCTCCTGCACTCTGGGATCTGAGCTTTGCAGAAATTTTAGAATGCCCAAATTTGGTCCCAAGTCATAGCTTGGGACTGCAGCAGTCAAGATAATTTGATCAACTTCAGAGACCCCCTGGGTATTATGCTTTAAGCTGTAGCCTCAGATAACCCCAAATTATATGGGTACAGTGGAATGGAGGCAGAGAAGGGAATGTAGCCACGCCAATTTTTTCATTAAGGCTCTGTGATCCAGGGCAAGTGTGTAGTGGTAGTGGTTGCCCATGGTGATTCAGTCTTCAAGGGCATTCTGGGGGAAGTCCTTTGACAAGTGGGTGACAATCAACCTGCATGAATTTCTGAATGCCTTTAACCACAGAACCCCTATTATAATGAAATAAAAAGAGAAATGGAAGTGACTGCACAAGGAGCTGTGATTTTGACCTCATGTAATTTCAGCGTGAAACTCTGTCTTTAATTGTGCTCTGGCTATTTTTTTATGTCACTAACTGCTGCGACTCTGTGATTTTGCAACCAGGAAATTGACCTGAATGAAAGGAAAATTCAAATGGAAACAAATTTACAAAACGTAACTTAAAAAGTGTTAGCAAAACTGTTACACAAAGGTTCTTCTGGTTCAGAATTTAACCCAAGTTTTATAAAGACATTTCCTGACAAAGAGTTTGAGTCTTTCATCTGAACATTAAGTCTGCCGGGTGCATTTCTAAGCTTCGTTTCTACAGAAAATGCAACCTAAACATCTTCAAGTTGTTTGAGATTGTTAGATGCTCCCAGATGAACCAGAGTAATAAATGTACTTTGGCACTTTTACTACTGTGGTTTATTTATGTCAAAGAAGCACACAGTAGTGACACATTGGTGTCATACTGACTTGACCGGTGCTGGCTGGTCTGATAAAGATTGGTTTGGCTGTTTGTTTTGGACAATGTCCCTCAGTCATGAGAGTGATACTGGAAGCACCTCTTGTATGGCTGACTCTTAGTAAAACAAGCAATGCTGTTCCAGGACCTTGTCAGATCAGGACCCTGTCACATCGACAGAGCAGCTCCTTCCTGCTCAGAGTCTGGTAAAGGTCTGTGCCTTTGCACACTCTTGTTGATTCTGCTGCACTCTAGAGAGCTGGCACTGTACAGCAGAGCCACCGGAGCTCCATCGGGTCCATTGTGAATTCTCGCTTGAGATTTTGCAGGATGAACTCATTGTATTTTGAAGTAGGATTTTCCTTAATGAAAACTCTTCATTGTTTCTGTTCAATTGACAAGTAAAGAGCTCATGAATGCAACATGACATTCTGAATCAGCTACTCGAACTGGTTGGGTTGGATTGCCACTCTCCAACTGCAACACAAGGATAATTCTTCACTCGTATGCTCTGAAATCCTGGCTTGTAATTAAACCCTCTCCTGTCTCTGCGGTTACTCTTTTAGACACAATCTTTGAGGCTTCACCCCTCACTGTAGAATAAGATAGTAGCCCAGCATGCATGCTCTCACAAGGGCAGGCCTGGGTTTTTGCCTATGAAAATGGAAAATTAG
This sequence comes from Galeopterus variegatus, assembly GCF_000696425.1. NCBI lineage: Eukaryota > Metazoa > Chordata > Mammalia > Dermoptera > Cynocephalidae > Galeopterus > Galeopterus variegatus. The sequence continues at coordinate 38,146 of NW_007735950.1, forward strand.
CAGCCCATTATTTCAACTCCAATGAATGTGTAACTGTAAAGGGCCTCATTCCATCTGGCCTTCTGCACAGGAAACTGAAAGAAGACAGACAGGAATGTTGATGGCCAAAGCCACTTAATTTCTATTGAGTATAAAAGAGAAATAAAGAACAGATCTAGGTTGCCAGAAAACAGAAGACAAGCATATGGTTGTTAAAATTACAAGAACGACTGGGGTAGAGAAGACAATCTACTTTAAATTGTATAAGGGTTTCTACGTTGGCTTTTTGCTCCACACTGACTCTGGCAACTACTGCAACTGCATGAGCTCCTATTCTTTGAGACCGTGTAGATGCTAATTTAGACTTGGCCTACGGTTTGCTATGAAATGAAGCTCTTTCATGGCATAAATGTGGAGCAGAGGCGAACTTGATTTAAAGATGCTTATGAGACCTTTCTTCTCATCCCGCCTCTCAGGCATGAGTCACCATTTCCTCTTAAAATATAGAGAAATGCTAAACACGGTTTTCATGTGGGATGCACGGTTGGTAATGACTGAGCTGGGAAAAATGCACAACTCCCTGAGCTATCCACATGCCATGGGTTCTCAAAGCAATCTTGAGAGAGGCTGGGATATTACAAGAAGTCTAAGATTCTGCTCCACTGGAGAATCTTAGACTTATCCCATATGTCAAGAGTCTAACAGCTTTACAGAAATGTTATTAGAGGAAAAGAAAACTATTTCTTCATAGCTGTCAGAGAAATGCAAATGACAGTGTGTAGGTAGCTCCTTGATATACTGGCATCATTGGCCTTAGAAAACTTTTACTCTGAATGATAGCTCTGTTCTTGAACATCAAAAAAAGGACTTCAAGACTAATTCATAACAGATATTAAAAACCAGTCTTCACCCTTTGAGCGACAGTAGTAACCCTGGCCAACTACCTGTGCTGAAAATCATTGAGCTCTGTATATCATTCAGTTTACAGGACACTAGTTTTATTGAGTGAGGAAAGGATATATCTAGAGCATGTGATGGTTAATTTTATGTGTCAACTAAACTTGGCTAAGAGATGCCCAGATAGCTGGTAAAACCTTATTTCTGGGTGTGTCTGTGAGGGTGTTTCCAGAAGAGATTAGCATTTGAATCAATGAGACTCAGTAAGGAAGATCTGCGCTCACCGGTGTGGGTGGCTGTCATCCAGTCCTTTGAGGGCCTGAAGAGAGGCTGAATTAGCTCTCTCTCTATTTGAGCTGGGACATCTGTCTTCTGTCCCTGCAGAAGGCATTCCTGGTTCTCAGGCCTTCACACTCAGACCTGGACACATTCCATTGGCTTTCCTGGGCCTCCAGTTTGTACACCACAGACTGTGGGACTTCATGGCCTCCAAAATCACGTGAGCCAATTTCTATAATAAATCTCCATACATGCGTGTGTGTGTATGTTCTGTTTCTCTGGAGAACCCTGACTAATACAGAGCACTTGTCAAAAACTACTCAGAGCTGAAAAGATGAGCAATTTATCTTTCATATTTTGCCTCTAATATGGCTGTAGTTAAACTCAGGAAGCCTTTATTTTCTCAGAAATGAAGAAATTCACCTTTAAACTACCACGAAGACCATGATCTGTCACTTACAATTTTATTTACAAACAGTTTTTTCTTTTTTAAGTTCTCTTTTTCTCATTCCTTTCAGGAAATATAATAATGACTACAAAGGGAAGGCGGATCTATTTGTGATCATTTTTATGAGATGGCCTCACCACACCCATGAGAAATAAGCAAGGGGTTACAAATATCTAACAACTTACATCCATGAGTAACAACATCCATGCTCGTTTTTGTTTTCTTTTCAGAAATGACATCCTGTGGAAGATGGCAGAGAAAAACTTTACATGTGTAACAGAGACATAACATAGAGCCCGACTGATAGAAATATCAGGTGATAATTGTTTGCTAATTGAACAAATCCTTTTAGTGTACTACAATTTAAAACTTTTAATAAATTTAGTATAATAGGAAAAACCAAATAGTCGATGCTGCTACAGGCAGCAAATTCTTATAAACATCCCCAGGACACTTTTTAAAACTGGAAATTCTGCTCCCATTCCTTATATTCTGATATATCCTCTGTTAAGGCCTCTAAGTTCCTAATCACTGTGTCCTATCACTCTGTGTGTTTGGAACAGAAAATAGGTTAAGAGTTAGTGCATTTGGCCATTACTATAGATTCATCCATTTCGATATCACCTTTCTACAGACTGGTGTCTGTAGAATTAGGTTCTATTCTCTCCAGCTGAGGACTATATTCATCTTCAGGGTATTGTTAAGGTGACCATAGTTGCCAAATCCAAAACAACCAACCAAAAAATGGAGTACATGGTCTAACAAATACATCTATATTGATGGGGACAATAGGCACGAACATTTTAATTTAGGTCTGTTCTAGAAAACGTAAGTCATCTGATTGTTTTTGTGTTGTGTTCCTTGGTTTTCATATGGCTATAGCTTTCTAGAGATTTCCTTGAATGGTAGGAAGAATCTTAAAAAGAGAAATGGGTTTCCAAATTTGAGCTGCCTTTCAGATTGAACTTCTGGGCTGTCGGCAGTCTACCCTCTGCAGTACACTGTTCCACTCACAGCTCTTTTTTGCTGATAGGCCATAGAGAGTGCTTCCCAGGTCTACCCAGGAGCACAGGCATGTGGACTCAAACCCTGAGTGTCTGGGCAGAGTTGGAAGCAGCCTCTTATACCTGCACAGTGCCATGGGTCCCTAGGGGACCACACTTTAAGTATAAATGATGGGAATAGGTTGGCGGAAGTAAACTGCCAAGTATGTATACTGAATGAGTGGTGTGTATATGCAGCACATAAAATATCTCCTCCCCGTAAGAGTTTATGTGATGACCCTGAGCCTGGCTTCCAAGTACCATCTTCAACTTGAAGGACAAGGGAAGGGAAATGATACTTAATATATGCTTGGAGTTTCAGATAAATAATATCAACCATCAGAACCATCCAGAGAGTCAAGGATTATTAGGCTAATTTTATGGATGAAGAAATCCAAGCTAAAAGAAATTGTATTAATCCGTTTATGTCACTTATAACAAAATACTTGGAACTGGGTAATTTATAAAGAAAATGAAATTTATTGCTTACACTTTCTGAGGCTGGGAAGTCCAAAGCCCATCTGGTGGTGGCAACAGTGACCCAGGGGTCTCACCTTGCAAGATGGTGGAAGCAGAGAGAGCAGAGAGAGAGCAAGACAGACTCTCCTCTTCCTTTAATGTCCTCAGAACCACGCCCCTGACCACCATTTTTAATCCATTCGCTACTGCACGGTCCTACAATCCAATCACCTCTTCAAAGCTCCACCTTTCAATTACCATAATAGGATTTCCCACCTTCTTAACAGTAACAGTGGGGGCTAAGTTTCTAATACATAAAGCTTGGGGGACACAAGTCAAGCTTCAGTGAGTTTGGAGGGACATAATTCAATCCACTATAGAAATAAAATCAGTTCTCCAAAGTTTTACAGACAAAGTATGTATGTTGTTCCAAATAAATAATTTAGAACCAGGAAGTACGTTATCTTGGTATTCTTTGTGACACGATCTTGGCTTCTTTTAGTTCACATGCAGGATTCCTACCACACCCCAAATGTGCGCAATCGGGTATTCTTGGGATAACTGTTCAAATGGTGACATATCAGCTGGATAATTCTTTCTTTCTTGTGGATATAAAAAGCAGAACATAAGAGGAATACATTAATGAGGCATAGCTCCTGTCCACTTTTGGGGAGAAATACACAACAATTTTTTAATGTGAGATATAAGTGTCAGCATTTCTTTCTCTATACAGTATTTGTAAAAGTTCTCAAACATTCTCATAGATATATGTGTATGGTATTGCATGAGAAATAAATCAAATATTATGCCTCAAACTAGGAGCAGAAACATGGAGAGTGTGCCAGAAATTTCTTTTTGATGATGCTGGAATTTAGGAACCTTGAACAAGGTCTGAGGAAGAAATAAAGGGAAAATTACTTTTGCATTTTCTAAGGAGAAGGCAAAACTATGGGCTCTTTGGTTTGTGTCCAGGACCATTGGTAAGTTTTTCGGTAGCACCAAATGAATGAAAAACTAAATATAGATATGTTATTCAGATGTTGCTCTTAGGTTACTTACAGGAGTCAATCATCTAGACTACATAAGAGTTTAAGAATAGTCTCTGAAATAAAACATTCAATACGTGAAGTATCCAGATGTCTTTAAACAGGCTATTATACTAAAGAGTGTGACAAGTGTTTCTATAAAGTATGAATAATTAGGTGTTATGAAAGTAGAGAGGAGAGTGGGTGAGGAAGTCAACCCAGGGAAAGTAGAACCTGAGCTGAGTTTTGGAGGTGAGTTGTGTCCAGTTAACAAGGGAGTAGGGGAATGGAGGGCATTCTCGGTAGAGACAAATTCAAAGGGAATATGAAAAAAGGATTTATGTTAATAATTTTTTTTTGTTTTTAAGCTTAGCTACACAACAAAATGGTCCCATATGAATAAAATCTAACTACGTAAGTTTGTTGAAGTAGACAGATTAGATTTTCTTCACCTCATCTTTTTTTGAGGTGCGGTGAGCCTGTGTTCCTTCTAAACACCTGTCATTATAATAGCAAAGCAACATGTTGATATCATTGTGAACATGCAGCCAGCTGTTTCAGGGTATGACAGCTGTTCTGAGCTAGGCAAGGAACACATTTGCTTTTATAACTTACATTTGGGATACTTTAACATTAGGATACCATTTTCTTCTTGTTTTTATTGTAAGAAACCATTTTCATTTAGGGACTTGAGGTAAACTATGGTCAGTTGTCACAAGATGACAAGTTATATAATATTTATTGACTTGCATATATTAAACCATCCTTGCATCCCTGGGATGAATGCTGTGTGATCATAGTATATAATGTTTTTGAAGTGTTGCTGTATTTTATTTGATAATATTTTATAAAGGATTTTTGCATCTATGTTTATCAGAGATATTGGTCTGTAGTTTCCTTTCATTGTGTTGTATCTTTGTCTGGTTTTGGTATCAGGGTGATTGGTCTGTAGTTTTCTTTTATCGTGTTGTATCTTTGTCTGGTTGTGGTATCAGTGTGATGCCGACCTGATAGAATGAGTCTGGGAGACTGGCCTCTGCTTCAATTTTTTGGAATAGTTTGAAAAGAATTGGTATTAATTCTTCTTTAGAGGTTTGGTAGAACTCAGCAGTACAGTCATCTGGTCCTGGGCTTTTCTTTGTTGGGAGACTGCTGATTACTGTTTCAATCTCATTGCTTGGTATTGGTCCATTCAGGTTTTCTGGTTCAATCTTCTGTCTTCCTGGTTCAATCTTGGTAGTTTGTAAGTGTCCAGAAATTTATCCATTTCCTCCAGGTTTTCAAATATGTTGGTGTATAATTGTTCATAATAGTCTCTAATGATTCTTTGTATTTCTGTGGTATCAGTTGTAATGTCTCTTCTTTCATTTCTGTTTTTTGTTATTTGGGTCTTCTCTCTTCTTTTTTTTAGTTAGTCTTGCTAATGGTTTGTCTCTTCTGTTTATTTTTAAAAAACAACTTTTTGTTTCATTGATCTTTTGTATCATTTTGGGGGGTCTCTATTTCATTTAGTTGTGATCTTAATTATTTCTTTACGTCTACTAAATTTGGGATTGGATTATTCTTGTTTTCTAGTTGTTTGAGGTGTAGTATTAGATTGTTTATTTGAAATCTTTCTGTTTCGATGTAAGCATTTATTGCAGTAAACTTCCCTCTTGGTACTGCTTTTGCAGTATCCCACAAGTTTTGGTATGATGTGTCTTTATTTTCATTAGTTTGAAGAAATTTTTTGATTTCCTGCTTAATTTCTTCTTGGACCCATGGGTCATTCAGGAGCATGTTTCTAAATTTCCATGTGTTTATACAGTTTCTAGAGTTTCACTTGTTATAGATTTCTAGTTTTAATCTGTTGTGGTCTGAAAAGATACTTGAAATACCTTTAAATTTTAAAAATTTGTTGAAACTTGATTTGTGACCTAACATGTGGTCTCTCCTGGCAAGTCCAATTGGTCTAAACTGTATTTTAAATCCTTTGTTTCTCTGTTGATTTGTTGCCTAGATGATCCGTCCAATGCTGATAGAGGTGTGTTAAGGTCCCCCACTATTATCATATTAACACCCAGAATATACAAATATATCTCTCTTTCTTTAGGTCTAATAGTGTTTGCTTTATATATCTGGGTGCCCCAGTGTTGGGTGTGTGTGTTTGTGTGTGTGTGTGTGTGTGTGTGTGTGTGTATTTATGATTGTTATATCTTCTTGCTGAATACATCCTGTTATTATATAATGGCCCTCCTTGTCTCTTTTTAAGATTTTTGGTTTAAAGTCTATTTTATCTGATATAAGAATAATAGTTACTCCTACTTATTTTTGGTTTCCATTTTCATTGTATATCTTTTTCTGTCTCCTCATTATTAGTTTGTGTGTGTCTATACAGGTGAAGTGAGTCTCTTTCAAGTACAAAAACCATATAATTATCTCAATAGATGCAGAAAAAGCATTTGATAAAGTTGAAAATCCTTCGTGATAAAGACTCTCAGAAAATTAGATATAGAAGGAAAATATCTCAACACAATAAAAGCCATATATGACAACCCCACCATCAATACATCCCAAATGGGACAAGGATGAATAGGAACAAGACAAGGATGCCAACTCTTACAACTCCTATTTAGCCTAAAGACTCTACAAAAAACCTCTTAGAGCTGATAAATGATTTTAGTAAAGTTGCAGGATACAAAATCAACACACAAAAATCAGTAGCATTTTTATACCCCAGTAATGAACTAGCAGAAAAAGAAACAAAGAAATCAAGCCCTTTATAATAGTCACCAAATAAATGAAATACCTAGGAATCAATTTACCAAAGAGATGAAAGATTTCTACAGTAAGAACTACAAATTACTGCTTAAAGAAATTAAAGAAGACACAGAAAGATGGAAAGACATTCCATGCTCTTGGATTGGAAGAATCAACATTGTGAAAATGTCTATTCTACCCAAAGCAATTGACAGGTTCAATGCAATCCTCATCAAAATACCAATGACATTCTTCACAGAAATAGAAAAAACAATTCTAACATTCATATGGAACAACAAAAGACCCCTAATAGCCAAAGCAATCCTGAGCAAATAAAATAAAGCTGGAGACATAATACTACCTGACTTAAAATTATATTACAAAGCGATAGTAACTAAAACAGCATGGTACTGGCTTAGAAATAGACTATTGGACCAATGGAACAGAATAGAGAACCCAGAGATGAACCCACCTACTTACAGCCAAATGATCTTTGACAAAGGCAGAAGAACATACACTGGGGAAAAGACTGCCTCTTCAAAAAATGGTGCTGTGAAAACTAGACATCCATATGTAGAAGAATGAAACCATATCTGTGCCTCTTGCCATATACCAAAATCAACTTAAAATGGACTAAAGACTTAAACATAAGACCTGAAAATATAAAAATACTAAAAGAAAACATAGGGGAAACACTTTAGGAAGTAGGACTGGGCAAAGACTGTGAATAAGACCCCAAAAGCTCAGACAACAAAATAAAAATAAACAAATGGGATTATATCAAACTAAAAAGCTTCTGCATGGCAAAAGAAACAATTGGCAGGGCAAAAAGACAACCTACAAGATGGGAGAAAATATTTGCAAATTATGCTTTGGCAAAGGATTAACATCCAGAATATACAAAGAACTCAAACAACTTAACAGTAAGAAAACAAGTAATCTAATTAAAAAATGGGCAAAAGAGCTGCATAGGCATTTCTCAAAGAAGATACACAAATGACCTACAGACACATGAAAAAATGCTCAACATCAATAAGTATCATGGAAATGCACATGAAAAACACATTGAGGTATCATCTCACCCCAGTTAGACTGGGTATTATCGAAAAGACAGAGAATAACAAACGCTGGTGAGGATGCAGAGTTGGTGGGACTGTAAATTAGCACAGCCATTATGTAAAACTGTATGGAGTTTCCTCAAACTACAGATAGAACTACCAGATGATCCAGCAATCCCACGGCTGGGTATACACCCAAAGAAATGGAAATTGTCACGTCAAAAAGATACCTGCATTCCTATATTTATCACAGCTCTATTTACAGTAGCCAAGAGTTGGAACCAACTTAAATGTCCATTGACAGATGACTGAATAAGGATGCACTCAATAGAATACCACTTGGCCATAAAAATAATGAAATTCTGCCGTTTGCAGCAACGTGGATGAACTTAGAGAAAATTGTGTTACGTGAGATAAGCCAGGCACAGAAAGAAATACTGCATATCCTCACTCATAAGTGGGAGAAAAAGAAAGAGAGAGAATGAGAGAGAATGAGAGAGAGAGAGAGAGAGAGAGAGAGATCACAATAATACATTGAACTTAAAAAAAAAGAACAGAATTGTGGTTATTAGAGGTGGGGAAAGGCGGAGAGGGCGGGGGTTAGCGAGAAATTGGTTAAGGGTCACAAAGATTGATTATGTTTTGTAAACACGAGTATACTAATTACCCTGATTTGATCACCACATATTGTACACAGGTATTGATATTCATATCTGTGCCCTGCAAATATGTGTAATCAATTATGTTTCAGTAAAAAAGTATCAAAAAATAAGATAAAAAACAAAACAAAACAAAAAAGACGACAAGGCACTGCTTTGGTTATTAAATTAGTGAATGAATCACTATATTTTAATGAAGTAAAATGCATCTATCGTGAATTTGAATTTGGAGTTGAAAGATTCTACTCTCAAAGTGATTCTGTTGACAGGGGAGATGTTCAACAGAATTTCTTATGGAGGTCAGAGAAATTTTCCACAAGATGTAGGAATGAAGAAGCTGCCCAAAGAGAAGTAGAGATGAGAGATGAGAAATGAGGAAGAGAGAGACCGAGGAACTCTACTGAGAGGGAATTTGCTAGTCCCTGATTCCAAATGCATCCTTGCCCTTGGGTGCCATGAAACTATCCCATAACATTAAAATGTTTTTCATTAATATCAATGGGTTTCCGAAACTTAAAATTAAAGCATTTTATATGCATACTTTTATGTGAAGATATTATAAAGACAATAATCTCTTTATATATTTATATACACATTTAAATGATGACATAATAAAGATCATATTTGAATAGTTATTTGCTTCTACAAAAATCATAAGAGATTATCAGTTTTCCCAAGAATTAACTGCTTTTGTCACAGTTTTTCCTCACAATACATTCTTACATTCTCTCCAGGATTTTAGGAGCTATTGTTGCTTTCAGGTTAAGAAGCCTGGCCTTCCCTCTCTGAATGTCTAAGGCTTATGAAGAGTTCATTTAGGGATGTGCATATGGTAAATGCACACGTTTATCAGCTACACAACTCAGGTGTGTGATGCAGATGAAGCTTCTACTTCAATACGTATGCAGACATGCAACGTATTTTGCAGACCACTTTTATGTTGTATCAATGTTTATGATGTGCACCTCAGGACAGCACAAAACACACACAAGCACTTTACAAAGAGAGCACTAGATTTTATTAACCACTTGAAATCCCTGGAGAGAAGTGTCATTTCACGAGGAGGCTTCTTGGCTGCTAATCAAGGGCTTTTCATTTCCTTAAGCACATCGATCTGGTAACAACTTTCCTTCTCTGGAAAACAAACCATTTGGGAAAGCACTTTTTAAAAGCATGCTCAGAGAGGTCTGTTTTTCTTTGGTAAACATGAACACTGAAGAATTACCAGGAATTAAAGCAGAATAAAACCCAGATATCCGTACCCTGATGAGATGTTGGTATTGCCACCTCATTTTTCACAGATCTTACTGCTCAGCAAAGTCATCCTTCACCCCAGTCCTATCTGTGATGTTTGCTAATGTGATTTACATCTGTGATCCTAGTTTGTCATTAAGATGTCATTTTCTTTTAGTCACGTTAAGTGAAGTATGGCAGGTTGTCAAAAGATGACAAGGCCTTGCCTTGATTGTTGGTTTGTGGAATAAATCATTATGTCTTAATGAAATAAAATGAGCTTTTGTGATTCTTGACACATGGTGAGCATTCAATAAAGGTAAGTCAAATATAAACCTACAACACTCAAATTTAGCTGTTTCTTAAGTATAAAATTCAAACAAATAGACACTAGGATACAAATCAGTACATTTCTCACATTCCTTTCTGTTACTCATTTAGTCCAATGTCCAATTTAAATCATGCATCTTAACTAGAATATTCCACGTTTAGAACAAGCAGCAGCGTCATGCAGTAAAGATCTCGGGCTTCGTGATCAGGCTGGATTCTAATTCCATTTCCTCCCACACTGCTTTGTGACCAGGACCGGTTACTCGACATGTTGAGTTTTAGCTTCTATATAGGTAAATCCCAGTCATACCATCTGACTCCCATCCAAAATTGTGGACAATAATAAGTACGATGATAAGTGAGTATGCCTCAGTCACTGCCTGGCATATGCAATGCACACAGCAGAAGTTAATTCTTCTTCCTCCCACTCCCACACTCAACACCCTACTATCTTATCTGCAGCTAAAACCTTTGTGAGTTTTGTAAATCTCTGGATTTTCACTACTGTCAAAGACCCTTTTGCCACTTGTTTTTTTCTCTTAGCATCACAGGTTAAAATGCTCTATTTTTCTTTACCACCTGTTTTCATATTTTCTATTCTCATTTTTTCCCCCTTTTTCCTTTATGCAGCAGAAATGAAAATGCTATGGTAAAATGAAGTGCTCAGCTCTTGAGGGTGTTACAGATGGCCATCTGATACATTTTCTTTCCACTAGAACACAAATTGCCCTTTAGCCCAGGTTTCATTTAGGCAAGCCAGCAGTTCACAGTATGTCACTAAGGGAGAGTCACAGAAAAGACTTTAAATAATATCCCATCACCCACCATGATGAGTAAGATTAAAACCTACTTTTAACAGAAAGCAGAACACATTTTTATCTAAAGAATTAATTGGCTTCATGACTCTAGGTAACAATTGGAGAAAATCCAAATATACGGTAAAAAAGTGACAACTTTCCACTTTCTTTCCTTGTGACAACTTCATCTTTACAATAAAATCAAAATAAGACTAAGAACATCAAGAGAAGTCTGGATATTTACAGCAGTCTCCACTGATGCCTTTAGATTACTGATTATTTATTAGTTTCTATAACAGCATTGAAATCTTCTCATTACTGGGATCAGTTTGCTTATACATAATAACAAATACATTCTAGGTTCTGGTGAACCCAAAAGGCTAGTGGAAAACAGACATAAGAAAAATATTGCAGGAAATGGCAAACAAAATAACTAACTTGGCTTATTTTATTGTCTGGAAGGAGGTTTCTCTCAAGTCTTTAAAAACATGCAGTATTGGCCTAAATAGGATTTGCTTCAGTCAGGAAGACTGAAAAAATAGAATTCATTCTGTGAGTGGATAATGGCTTTCTCGGTATTCCTGGTAGTAGAAAGTAAACACCTTCAGTGGCCACGGGATAAAAGTCAAATGTTTCAGCAGAGCACAGCTCATCCCCCTAACAGCTCCTCAGCTCTGTGCCTGCCACTCTTTCATCTCTTAATCCACTTTCCTCACGCCCCACACTTCCCAGCTCTGAGCAGTTCCCCCAGGCAGGGGGCTATTTTACCACTCCTGCCTTTACTGGTCCTGCTTCTGCTAGAAATGCCTGATCCTTCTCTGCAAGATCTCTGTATGGTCTCCTTCTCCCTAAAGTATTTCCTGACCCCTCATTCTTATGGAAAATTGACCACCTCTTCATGTCTGGGCCCTGTTATTTGCCACAGACACTTGTCTTCTAGGCCCTATGACACATATTTCTCCTGCTGGTTTACATACTAATCTTCTGTAGTAGACTGCAAGCTTCCTGAGGTCAGGGACCATTCTGAAGCCACCTTTGTACTCTCAGTGCCTGGGACATAATGGGGAACCTATAAAAGATGGTGAATAACAGAAGCATATGGCCGAGGGGATAAGGACTCGGAGCAAGTGGGAGTGTGGATAATCAACAAAAACCTAAGGCACTGGAGGCTGCTGCTTCCAACAACAGGTGCTTAGAGATAATGAACAAGTAAAGAAACAAATACAGCCAGTCATGCAGAGAGATGAATGGAAGGTAAAAATTACAGCCTCTAAAATTTTAACCATATGCTAAATATTCTTCTATAATTTATTAACATTTTTTTTCTTTCTCACTTTGGAGGTTGCTTGAAGGTGGTTCATAAATAAAAGGTCACTGTAATTATATAAGCAGCTGTAGGTTCTGGGAAACTTTCCACTGGATATAAAATAGGATCACACAGAAATACAATGAGAGAGGAGACTGAGAAGAGTAAGAGAGAAGAGCAGCTCATTAGTTCAGGAGGCAGTTGCCGAATCTCTGCTAGTCCTAAACACTGTGTCAGGCACCGGATGAGTAAGAATGATACGGTTTTTCTTCTTGAGGAGCTTATATTCCAGTGCAGAAGAAAACAGTAAAAAAATAAACAAGTAAATGAATTAATAGTCAATGATTTTAAATCACAAGGAGTGTCATGAAGACAAAAAAGAGTGCCAGGTGACAAGAGAGCCACTGAGGGACTGCTTCAGTTTGGTTGGTCAGAAGAGTCCTTATAAGGAGCTGACATTTATACTGAGACCTCATTGAATAGAAAAGTCATGACAGCACTGGGAGAATGCTCTGGGCAGACGGGATGTGGCTGAGTCCCTGAGATCAGAGGGAATTTAGAATTCTTGGGAAACCAAAAGGAGGCTGGTGTGGGCAGGGCATAGAGTGCTTGGAAAACAGCAGTTTGAATAACGAAGCTGAGAAAGAGAGAGAAGGCAGCAAATGAGGTCAAGGAGAGGAATTTGGATTTTGTTCTTGAAGCATTTTAATTAAGGGAGTAAAAAGAGATCTGACATATTTTCTAACGAACGCTTTGCATGCTGTGTGGACACTGGATAATGGGAAGCAACTGGAAGCAGAGCAATTATGGCAGTCTTGAGCCTCATAGGTCATGGTACGGAGTTTAATTTACCTGAAAGGAAATAAAGAACGGCCACTGATAGATGGTTGGCAGGAGACTCACGTGATAAAGTTCACCTTGAGAAAACTGTATTTCTTTGACTGCCATGAGGAGCGTGGACTGGAGGGTCACCCGCCGGGTGTCAGGCTCCCCATTATGGTGAGAGAGCTTTCCAAGGGGTTTTCCTCTCCTAACCACAAAGTTCACCAAGATCCTCACGTGGCTGAGGTCGCTGCTCGCCTTGCAGGTGACTGTTTATGAGTAGCCCTTGCCTCCTTTACTAAATTCTTGGCTCATGGAAGGTAGCCACTGTGTGTGATTCAGTTTTAAAACATTTAAGGAGGCCTTAACTGTGCCTCACCTATAATATACAATAAATACATATTTCTTTCATAAATGTTCCATGTTACGGGACCATATTTGCTCTGGGGTGAGGGTTGGAGATTCCGCCTCTTCTTCTGTCTGTCTTTCATCCTCAGATCCCCCTCTGTTTCCCCTACACTGAGGGGGTGTCTTCTCTTCTCACATACACCTGATGCCTTCTGGACAGGTAATTAAGCCTGGACATAATTACAATCAGGCAGCTGGTAAAATTCATCTTTGTACCCACCTGGCTTCCCTCTCAGAACCTCTAGGACTCTTGCAGTCCACCCTACTCAAGGGTCTGGAGCCCTCATCTATATACCGTCTTGCCCCTGCCAGTGCCAATCCCTGCACACCAGGCCAGGGTGAGGTGCGATAGCAGAAGAGTGGTGAAAAGCTCTCGAATAACTCAAATTATCTGTTACCCAAATGTGTTCCGTGCTGATTAGACTAAACACACAGTCTCTCCGTAGGGTATCTGCATTTTTACATTAGCAGAAGCATGGTATGAAAATTTTTTAAAAGAGGAGTGGGCTAGATTAGGAATTAGTTCTTTCAACAGTGTGTATAGTCCGAATAACAACAAGCCTTTATCAGGTGCCCATATGTGCCAGGCAATATGTTGGGCAGAGGTTGAAAAAATGAGATAAAAGCAATATGCAGTCCCATGAGGATATTTTAATTCAGGCGGGGAGACAGATAAGTGAATAGACAATTATAATACCGGGTGAAGTCCTATCCTCATTTCGTTATGAAATTTATCACTATCTGCAATCCACTGTACTAGCAGGTTTAATTCATAAACAAAAAGATCACATTTTAAATATATTGCCTTCTTATCTATTTGGAATTAAGTTATTTCATAGATTAGAAATCCTCATGCTATTTCATCTGTTTCATAAGATTCTTATAATTATTCAGTTTTCACATTTTTTATCTTGCTAGCCTCTGTAAATTCATTTATCATCTTTGTTGTTTAGGATTGAACTTCTAATCAGTTTTAATGATATTTTTGTGATTTCTAAGCAGAATCAGATTTCACAAAAAATGAGACTGGACTATGGATCTATGTGGAAGGTACGTGTCACCTCTAAAGAGAAAGATCAGCTTGTCAATTTTCACATTTTTCTTAACCTATCAAATGTTACGACTGTGAACCTCTTTATTATAGAGCATTTATTTTCTCCCCATTATAGTGTTTTCACACCATTCAGAAAGGGCTGTTTAGTTTTTCAGCTGAGAAATAAAGCATAAGAAAAAGATCAAGATTTCCAAAGGAGCACAGATTATCATTTACAAAGACTTAACCACAAGCTGCACATGTTTCCATCCTATTTATTTTGCTCCACAAGATAAGGTGAGGTGTGCAACGGCTAACTCTTGTGTTATAGTTAATTTTAACTCCCCTATCAATAAGCAGATGCCTTTTCAAGTTATAAAAAGTATGCCATTATTATTATCAACCGGAGAGAATGAAGTCATTGTTCTCATACTACTATAAAAAGCTGGATTATAACAGAAGGGAGGAATACACCTCAGGAAAAAAATCTCATGCAACCAACGACAGACCTTTTGAGGTGGAGAATATCACTGAATTTTCCCCACAACTAAGCATTAGATTCAAAGAAAGAGATTAAAGCCCCAAATGAAAGTGATCTGTCAGAAATGAGAGGACTGTTGCATGTTAACTTTTATCTCATGATGCTCTATTTATTACTTGTACTTAAGACTTTTTACATTTTGTTACGTAAAGTCTTCTGCAAAGCACAAAAATTAGGATAGAATTATCGGAAGAAATCTGGACTATTACTACATTTGAAGATTTGAAATTATCATCCCTAACTCTCACTAGATTTGCTTAGTCGAATTAAATTCTAAGGATTTGGGAAGCAGGGGCAGGCAGGGCATTATAACAATGTACTAAAAGAATGACTTGATGGGAGCAAATAAAATATCCCGTAGAAAGTGGATTGCACGCAGTGAGAATGGGAGGTAAAGAGTAACAGAAGCTGGCACACAACAGGGGAAGTTAAAGAGGTTGCTTTAGGATAAATCTTCACCTTGTCCTGCCTAGCCCATTTGCTTATAAACTTCCTACGTCCCCAAATAAAAGTTCAGTTTAGACATTACCTTGGGCATCTTTCTGTTTGGTATTTTCCTGTCTTTGATGTGGCTGCCAAGATGGGATAATATACAGCTCCCTTTATTACTCAAAGAGAATAATTCACGTAATTGTCAACATACAGCTCAAACGACTAAAACTAAGAGATGCAGGAAAAATGGCACATTGGCCGTCCCCGTCTCGGGAACGACAATAGGTGACAGTCCTACCTGACTTGACTGCTTCTGCTGCTTCTTTCCGTTGTCCTTCCACCCCTTGTTCTTGGCACCCCCACCCTCACCACAACCCACGAATTAACTTAACTCTATCAGAAATAATCCTCTTTGTTGAGGGGCTGTATAGAAAGCTCGTAGTTAAAATTGGCAGATTAACTGTTTCCAGACTTCCCTGAGATCCAGTTAAAAAAAGAAACTGAGGGATTTAGGGTATATGGAGGGGTCTTCAAAAAGTTCATGGAAAGATTGGTATCATCTTTTAATTTCATTTTTCCATGAACCTTTTGAAATATCCTCATACGTATGTGTTTGGTTGGGGCAGTAGTTTCTGGAATGGGAATGCTGAAATTTTCAGAGCACCATTTCAAGAGCATGCTTTCTAAAGGAATTAGTTTTCCCACTCAGGAAATTTTCAACACACTTTTAGCTTAACTTCTAGGAGTTTCCTCCCATTTTAAGCATTTCATATTTTTCTCTGGTTGTCTCCAATGTGACCTCTGGTGCTAGGCTCAAAGAACCCTCTTCAAGCTGCAGTACCATCAAGTTCTAAATTCTGTTCCCATTTTTTTTTTATCAGATACTGTAATGCAATAATTCTAGCTCTTTCTCGGCAAACATAACTTTTAATTTCTCTTATGCATGTTGCTGAGATTTTTATTTTAGTGATGAAACAGGTTCGGCTGTCAAGTACAAACTGTCCACAAACCAGTTTCAAATGACATGATTTAATTAGGCTTTTTGCCATGTTGAACTCTCACCCAGGAAATGCAGGTCATGATTTGTACAAATTGCCAAGAGAAATTCCAGAAGGCCTAAAAAGCCTCAAAAATGCAATCATATTTGAGGGTTTTTAATGTTTTCTAATCCTTGCGCTGGTTTTTCTGTAGTTAAAAGATCCCTATTACCAGCCAGTTGGCACTGTAAGTTATGGGTAACCATTACCAAGGAGTGGCCAGAGGAAATTGGTGTTGGGTGAGTACCAGTCTTGAGACTAAATGAGCCAGTGTTTCCAGCCTCACAAAAGTTAACCAAGTGCAATGTTTGCCAGGAAGCTAAAAAGGAGGACTTGTCCTAAATCAGACTTAATTTCATTTCTAATTCAATTAATCTATGTGTTAGTAACAAGACTCAGTGAAAATAAAACACCTTGCCTTAGAAATGGGTTTTACTCATATAGAACTTCCCTTTTTGGATGAAAAACAATTATACCCTAACCACATATATTGCACTTAATTCACATTCAATTTTATAAGGGCATAAGTCCTATTCAAGGACACATTTTTCTTCCTTCCAGTTTCTTGTCCTGTCATAATTAGTGGAGGTAATAACAGATGCAATTGGCTTGCTTTACGTAATTTGAGGCTGCTCTGTTTTAATTCATGTAGTTCAAATCATTTTAAAACATTACTTCTAGGCAGGACAGAGTCAGTTTTTTCTCATTTCTGCTTTTTCCTCCATCTCAAAATTTTCAGCTCTAATCTGTATAACAAATTATATGTTATGGCAAATGTATTTGTTTCCCATCTTGTCAGTCAGCTAGAAACCTCTGTAAAGGACATGGATTCCCACCACCTCAGAATTTATTTGATCACTATTGCTACTTTATTCTAAATTACCAGCTTCAATAAATGTGCACTTGTAAATCTGAATGGTTTGTTTTAATTAGTGGTCTACACTAAGAATTGGAGTTATAGAAGAAGTTACTAGAGGCAGGACTTTGAGTTCTGAGAAAATAATTCCGGCAGTGCTCTAATTGGGAGAGATCTCATTCAGATGTAACACAAGGCACACTAAGATACTGAAGGTTTATTTAAGAGATAAAAATAGTACTTCCTGTTAGAGAAGGGTTAAATAATTTTTAACTAATTCAGACTCAGTTATGTCAAGATTACTCCTATTCACCTGATAAGAAACACAGGCATAAGTAAAGCTAAAAATGTGCCAGGGTCTGAGCAGCCTTTACATCATGACTGTAAGATTTGTGTTGGCAGTGCTTTTATTTTCTCTATCCACAATATAGCAGGTGAGAATCTCTGTCCAAAAAGTCAGGTGGGGAAGAATGATCACATTTCTTTTTTGTTTAAGTCGACTTGAATTTGATTGCAACCAAAAATTTTGGACTGGTAGGAAATGAAGCCTCAGTTTTTTTGGTATTTTTTTTTTCTGTCTTGTTTTTTTCCCTGTCATGCAAAAGTTCTGGTGTCTTTCTAGGCCCAGAAGTGAGAGTCCTCGTCATCAGTACAAGTGCCATGCATTATCTAGCCTTTCTATGTTATCTTGAGATCTGGGGACTCTACTGCTTGTTGCCACACTGGGCTCTGGAAGTCTGCAGTGAGGCTGGGGTATCTATGCCTTGAGGGTCACCCTCTGTAGAGACACCACACAGCAAACTCTCTGAGGTCCCACCGACTCCACAAGCTACTCTCAGGACAAATACCACCTCTCCCCTGTCTCGTCTGTTAGGAAATCTCTCCCTCTTGAGGCCTTCAAAAGCCAAGTTCCTTCTTTCCTTCCTTCAGGACACCTGCCTAATCCAATTTGTTTAAGCCCCTATGAAAGACAGGAATTGCCTCTAACTTTTAACAGGAAGGTAGAAGTTAGAGCAGTAGAGTAGCAGAGTAGAAATGGAAAGCTTCTGTCTTCTACTGGAGAACACCTCCCCCACTACCTAAAATTTCAGGAAAGAGGGATTGGTACAGAGTTGAAGGACATGAGTGGAAAAAACAGAGACATCCAGACAAATTAATATTTCAACAAATTACATCACGACTAGTTAACTTATTGATTGTTGGCTAAGCTCCATCTTTTTTGCAACATCCCTTATGGCAATTTTTTTTCTTTTTCTTCTTTTTATGTTGAGCCCTCTCTGTAAAGTCTGTTTAGTGAAATAACGAAAAGCTAAAGATGTTTGGCAAAATTCAGTGGCAGGGAAACTGTCCATCACCAGAGCATGTCACACTGCGTCAGATAACTACCAAAGAGTATTCTGAATCAGTGCAGAAAGATCCCCTGTCTTGGGCAGTGATTGAACAATTCATCAGATATAAATCTGATGTTCATTTAAGACAGCCCAGAAGGTTCTGCTATAAGTACAAAGTGATAAAGACAAACCAAATTCTCTGGAGTTAAACCTGGAGGAGAAACCAGGCTGATTTTATGGAGCAGAAGAGAAATACACCATCACAGCAAAGTTCTGAATGCTTGGACTGTTAGCAAAGAATTTGCCTTTGGTGGTGAACAACAAAATTAAAAAGAACTCTGCCAGTGTGACAAGCATACTGGAGGAGGACAGGCACATCACAAAAAGCCGGGGACTGCAATAGGTAGGCAGTTTTCTATTCCAAACAGCACACTCTAAGAATAGAGATGACATAGATAAATGATGGAAAACATCGTTTTCCTAGTCTTCTGACTTATTCACAAACCGCATTGGGACATCTTT
>NW_007735950.1:57389-69136 GCF_000696425.1 Galeopterus variegatus
GGTTCGGATCCCACATACAGACCGGTTCCCGCTCACTGGCTGAGCGGGGTGTGGCCGTGGCACCGGGGGTTGCGATCCCGTTGCCGGACACGAAAAAAGACAAAAAGGAAAAAAAAAAATTTAATTGTTGGGCCGGCCCGGTGGCGCACTGCTACAGTGCGCCACTTGGGAGCGTGGTGGCGCTCCTGCCGAGGGTTCGGATCCCACATACAGACCGGTTCCCGCTCACTGGCTAAGCGGGGTGCGGGCGTGGCACCGAGGGTTGCGATCCCGTTGCCGGACACGAAAAAAGACAAAAAGGAAAAAAAAAAATTTAATTGTTTACTGAGGGAGTAAGACTTTCAATCAACTGTATTGTAAATTACATATGAAATAATTATAATTAGCCACTACAATAATTACCATTGTTAACAGAACAGTACATTTTCAAACTTATTGGGCCATCGTATGCTCCGAACTTCTGAAAGTAGGAAATTCATTCACTCAGTAGGAGAAATTTGAACAACTGCAGCTTCAACAAATTGAAGGTTTTGTTTGTTTGCTTATTTTAATTAAAAATAGTAGGTAAGTAGATCAAGACTTATATGAAAGGTCCACTATACTACCTGTCCCAGGCTCCTCTGTCTCTATGCTTCGCTGTCCTCAGCATATGACCTCATATTTGGCTCAGGTAGGATGGCAGCTGCACCGTCACTGTCACATCCACTTCCAGGCAACGTGAATGAAAAAGCAGAAAAGTGAAAAGGAACATGCCAGCGTTTCTTGAAGTCCCATGCAGTGACTGCTAGCATTTCATTGACCCAAACTGGCAGCAACAGAAGCTGGGAAATGTAGTTTCTACTTGGGCGTGTTGTCACTTCCAGTGCCATTGGGGTTATCTTAGTAAGAAAGGAGGCTGGATATAGAGAAGGCGACTTGGAGTGTCCGCCATGGTCACCAGGTGGGGAATAAAATCTCATGGTCAGATCCATGAAAGTAAAAAATCATGGAGCCTTGCTTCTGCTTTTGACTTTGCAGATTTAGAAAGTTTCTCAGCTGCAACATGAAGATTTTTTTCTAGTTCCGAGAGAATGGATTTCTCTGAAGAATCATTTAAATGTCAGTTAGTTTATTAACATTTTCTTCAAATATAAGATAACCATAAAACACAGCAGTCCTTTTATGTTTATAATCCTCTAGGTTATAAAAAGTTAAAAAAAATTTAATTGTTTACTGAGGGAATAAGACTTTCAATCAACTGTACTGTAAATTACATATGAAATAATTGTAATTAGCCACTACAATAATTGCCATTGTTAACAGAACAGTACATTTTCAAACTTATTGGGCCATCGTATGCTCCGAACTTCTGTCTTTATCTGCCTATTAAGTGAGGAAAATATAACTATCATTATGTAGTGTCCATAGTTCGAGGTCTACAATTTGTATCAAAATATTTATGTTTCTGAGAATACTAAGCACGGGTAGCTCACAAGAGCACTGAGCCCATGAAACAATCCTTAGAGCTAAAATACAAATTGAAATTACAGATTTTACAAAAGAAAACAGTAAGAGCTCAAGTGTCTCTTCAAGTCCTTTAGGGATGCCTGGGTACTACAGAAAGCCCAACACAGCTTCCCTTCACTGTGACACGTAGCAAAGGAATCAAACCCCGATAAGTGCTGTAGTTAGCTGAGACTAAAACCGATTCCCAGAGGAAAAATATGACATAACTAACTGTAGACACGTGAAATGTTAAAATTCTTAAGACCTGCAGGCAGTGGTTTCCTCCTGAAAGAGGTGCTGTGTCTTCTCTTTCGTCGACTTTGCTACTGGGGACTGGCATTTATGACAGCGAGCACTGGGTATGCAGGTGCCCCTGGAGTACTCGATGCCTAAAGAGGTGCTGTGTCTTCTCTTTCGTCGCCTTTGCTACTAGGGACTGGCATTTATGACAGCGAGCACTGGGTATGCAGGTGCCCCTGGAGTACTCGATGCCTTGGCTTTTCCCACCTGCAGGCTGCCCTGTGGTTAAGGGCTGCAGTCAGAATTGCAATTCTGGGGATGGTGGAGATCTTTTCACCTGAGTCACTCTTGCTTGGAAATATGCCTGTCCTTGGACACAAAGCCCCCCAGGGTTGTGCCAGCTTTCTGGATGTGATTTTACATTTCCTTGTGCGGAATACCTTGACGAATGTCAGCTTTCTATGCCTGATGACAGCTCCCGGTTTGGATGCAGATCTGACCTCTCTTTCTCACGGTTGTCAATAATCTCTAATGTCATACTGCTTTTATCAAAGTAAACCATATAAATTTTCCTTTGAAAAACACTGAAATTAACATATGTTTACTTTTAAACCTTTTATCTCAAAAATAACAATAGATTTTAAAAATAGACCAAGTTGATATCTTGCTTTAGTTTCATTTTCACATTCTGAAGGCACTCTTTAATAGAACATCTGATTTTCTATATATCTGGGGATAAACACAGAGAAAAGAAGAGAAATCCAATGAATGCTCCTCCAGGGCAACTCTTATCAATGAGTGTAAAATATAGTAAATACAGTTAATTTGGGCAACTGGTGCATGATTTATGGCACTGGGGATCTAATCTGGGCTCTGCCTGTTCCTAGAGCTGTGGCCCAGGCGAATCACACCGACAGCCTCCATCTTCCTTCATCTGATGAGGAGGATGATGATAACTCCTTGACGGAGCTGAGAGAATTTTACAAGATGTGCATACACACATCTGTGTGCTTGGAATGCACTCAATATCAGTAAAGGACCAATGACAATGACAATGAATGATGATGGTTATCAATGAAAACATCCACTAACTTTTGTTGTTTTAAATTATTTAGATGCTCCATGCCAGAAAAAGGCCACAGAAATTGTTCATCTTTGACTTAACTTTGTCTATGTGACCAGAGCCTAAAATCGAGATTATTTATGGATTAATTCCAGGAAGAGGAAAAGAGAAGAAGGTGGGAGGGGGAGGGGGAAGGGGGAGGAGGGATGGAGTGAGGGAAGCGGGGGAGAGACAGAAAGAGAGAAAAGAGAGAGAGAAAGAAACTTTTCTTCCTTTCTCCCATGTTTCCATCTTGTCCCACAGAAGTAGGCACCTCAAGCCTCTCTCCCATGCTGTGAAGTGCTTGGAAGGGAAGTACATGAGTCCATTTCTCTTGCTTATAACAAAACACCTGCAACTGGATAATCTGTAAGAAAATGAAATTTATTGCTTACAGCTTCAGAGGCTGGGAAGTCCAAAGTCCAGGGAACACAAAGGGTGAGGGTCTTCTTTGGCGATGGCTTTACAGTAACACGGGGGTCTCACATGGCAGAAAGTGGCAGAGCAGAGAGAGACTAACCTCTCATGTGCTCTTCCCTTAAAGCCCTCAGAACCACGCCCCTGACCACCATCATTAATCCATTCTCTACGGCACGGTCCTGCCATCTAATCACCTCTTCAAGGCTTCACCTTTCAATTATCATAAGATTTCCCACCCTCTTAACAGTCACAGTGAGAATGGAGCTTTTAATATATGGACTTTGGGAGACTCAATTCAATTAATCCACAGCAGGAGGAAACTCTCCATCTCGTGTTAGCTTCTTTTCAGGACAGTGGCTCATCTGATCATTCCTTCTTATTCATTGGTTATCTCTAGTAGAGTGAGTCACTCTGATAAGAATTAGTGGTGGGCTTGATGGTGAATTGATGGTGGAGAAGCTTGACACATCTGTTTTATTCACCAGTGTACGCCCAGAGCTTAGCATAGTGTCAGGCATAGAGAGGACATTTAATAACTATTGCTTAAAACATGAATAGATAGATAAGTGTTACTATAAAATGTATGTTATACAAAAAGGTGTTTTCTCCAACCAATGCACCCAGAGAAGAACTTACCGAGTGGCCTAGCTACCTTTCCCCATTATAGAATCCCTCATTTAGTATATTGCAAAGTCTTTATTTTTAAACTGTTCATGACTCTTCTCTGATAGACTGTTTGAATTCCAGAAGCATATATGTCTTTCACTGTATATGGATGTATGGAGATGGAGATAGAGAAATGCAATTTTCTTAAAATTTTTATTCTTTATTACTTTTTTATTGAAACATATTGATTGTACATATTTAAGGGATACAGACTTACATTTCAATGCATGTATACAATGTGTGATGTTCTTTTTCTTAATGATACCTATTTCTATTTTTCCTTCCCCTGAGTGGGAGCTGTCAATAAATCCTGCTTTTCTACTTGAGTTTCCTATTGATTCCAATATAAATCCAGCAGGATAAGAAATGTCTTAATACTATAGTGAAAGCTACCTATATTTTTGATAGTTTTAGTTATACTTCCACTAAATGTTGGCAGTTGAAAGGCTTGACCCAGGACAGAGAGTTCGAGGTCCTAATTTAAAATTTAGAGAAATGAATATCTATTTTTCTCTGCTGGTCGGTGCTGACCACAAGGATGGGTCAATCATGTAACAATGATTATAATCTCTGCTTTTGTATAAAAAATAAAGACTTTAGAGAAAGACTGGGATCTGATGCAATTCTGTGCTTATAATTTATCCTGCATATTATTCAAAATCATGATTTTAAAATCATTTTTTCCCTTAAAATAAGGTGTAAGAAATAGACTTTTTAAACCAAATTATGTTAACTATTCTCTTAAAGAGAACTATTAGCATATATGCATAAAAATATATAAAGATAATATAAATTAAATAATATGATTTTTCCCTTATTTTCATTGAATAAAATATATAGAAATAGAAACATCTTTTTTATGCCACTTTCCTAGTTTATATCAAACATTAATTTTAATATTAAAATAGTGTTAACTTTCATCAGTATTGAAGAACTTCCTGTGACCCTTTTATCCTACAATTTCACTTCTTATACTTTATCCTAAAGACATAGTCTTAGACTCATGCAGAGATTTATCTGCAAGGATGTCCATCACATTGTTATTTATAATGACAGGAAAAAAAGAAATGAACTGAAACAAGGAATTGATTGAATAAACTATAGTTTGCTTTGACATTGGAACACAATTATACCATAAAAATAATGTTGAAAATATTTAATAATGTGAAAAATGGGGTTACATTATTTTAAATATAAAATACATTATGACTCCAAATTTGTGGAAAAATACATATATAAGTGCAAAGAGAAAAGATACAGGAGATATACCAAAAGCTATAAACTTTAGTTTCGTGTAGGTGATAGAATTATAAAGAATCTGGTCATCAGAATGTAAGTTTCCCAAGGGCAGGAACTTGGGTCAGTTTTGTTCACTGATTTGTTCAGCACCTGAAACAGGGCCTGGTGCAAAGTAAGTAACCAATAAATGTGTGTTGAATGAGTTAATTTTCTTATTTTTACATATTTATGATTTCTAAATTTCTTTGCTTGTTTTAATTTAAAAATGTATTTTTAAGGACCGGATTAAGTTAAGCAACTTAATTTTAGGGCCAAGGTATTTTCTAATATCATCTCCAACACACATTCCACTCTCTATTCCTATTTTTAGATAGTTTTAATAAAGAACTTCATCATAAATAAATTCTGCTATATCTTTAAGTATTTCAACAATTGTTTGATATGTGTTGATGTTAACATTCCATTAGTTGCCATTGGCTATAAATGAGTGAATAATCATGCTCCTAATATAGGGACAAGGCCATTTATTTGATTCCAAAGTTAAAGAGCTATTATCATATTTTACCCTACCTTATTTTTCTGCATAATACAGAATATTGTGTTTAGTATGGTACTTCACACATGTGAATACTTATATTTTAAAAACCCTGACTC
This sequence comes from Galeopterus variegatus, assembly GCF_000696425.1. Lineage (NCBI taxonomy): Eukaryota > Metazoa > Chordata > Mammalia > Dermoptera > Cynocephalidae > Galeopterus > Galeopterus variegatus. Next base: position 63,196 of record NW_007735950.1, read on the forward strand.
ATTTTATTTTTATTGCTGAATACCCGATTGAATGGAATCAGATTTCATAAGAAAAGTGTAGGGTGATTCAGAGAAAACATGAGATAGTCATTTGGAAATCACCTGAAATTTCTAATACCAGGAAATATATGCTGAACTACTTGTTTTGTAATATATCCAACTCTAAGGTTAAAAACTCCTAGTTAAAAATAAAACAAAAACAAATGAAAGCAATAATAATGAGGAATGAATTCAAGAGATCTATTGCACAACTTGGTGACTATAGTTAATAACAATGTGTTGAATACTTGAAAATTACTAATAGTAGATTTTATGTGTTCTCATCACACACAAAAAATAAGTAAGGTAATGTGTATGTTAATTAGCTTGATTTAGTCATTCCATAATGTATATGTATTTCAAAATATCATGCTGTACACCGTAAATATATACAATTTTTATTTGTCAGTCAAGAAAATAAATTTTAAAAAGCAACAACAACAAAACATAATCCGCTTGTGGTCAATTCATATCAATCTGTAACTGAGTGAATCTTCTTGTTAAGTATGTTAGTTGAAACACACAGTTAATAGACAGTGACTTTTCTTTTTCCTGTGTTTAGTTTTTAAAATTATACACTCAATATATGACCACGTTTTCTCTGGCAAGGTTTCAAACTATACAGATATGGAGAAAATAAATGGGAGATTATTGGCCCTCTTGGCCCTGGGCTTCCAACCCTCTTTTCTCTTCGGTAAACACTATAAACAGTTTTGTTTGCATCCCTTCAGGATTTGATGAGGCACAGCCTCACATACATACATAATTACACATTAACACATATGTACAGCTGTTGCTTTGTTTATCGTAAGTGGCATCACAGACTCTGTATCGTCTTTTGACTTTGTTTTTCATTCAACAATACGACTTGCAAGACTTCTTTTTAACCTCAGTATGTACACACAAATCTATCTCATCATTTTTAAACGTTGCATGATATAAAGTGGTTGTACTTTAATTGACCCCCTCCCTCCCCACTGGTGGTCATTTATATTCTTTTCAGTGTTTCTGTGTGAAAAGAAACATTTCTCTGTACTTTGTACCCTTCTCCATACAGCTTTTGGCACTAGTGTAAAGTACTTATATATGACAGAATCCTCAAACAATTGCAAGCTTTAAAATTGAAGCATTTTAAACTTTGATTTTTAATTGATAAACTGCCCTCACCTTCAAAAGGGTTTTACTAATTTATACTTACATCAAGACTGGAAGGAATTAGTTGTCCCTAGCTGAATATGTCCCTGGTGTCTTTTGTTTTATCAATAAGGACAATTCATCCTATGCATGAAAGGAAAGGATTGGTATTAACATGTCCAAAAAGTGTTTCTAAAATAGAAAGGCTATCACTGGTCAGTTTCAGGTTTACCCATATGTCTAAATGAGCTCTCTTTCTCTGCTCATGTGTCTCACGTGCCAATAAAACAAGCCATAGCAGAACCTGGAAGTACAAAGTAGAGGTCTATCTAACTACTACTGGCTTCTTTGAATGCACATATTAATAATAATTTAGTTTAAATGAAAATTCCATGACAAATGCTAAAGCACATAAGATGCTGGAACAATAGGTATACATCTAGCTCTATGTGATCAAGTGATCCATGGCCCTGCAAAACCAATATTTAAGAACCAGAAAATGTGCTGATGAGGGTAAAATAACAAGGTATCTTTTTAGTTGGTTAATTGTTTTTAGCTAGGGTTGTAGCTTAAGCTTTTTTTCAATTTCGAAATGCAATTTCTCTTGGATTATGAGGCCATAAGTCAGAAATCTGCTTCAACAAAAGAATAAAATTATCTGTAATAACCTCTGGATCATGAAGGATAGAAACATAATTACATTTTCTTTAAAAATGGCTTCCTGGGGGCACAAATAAACAGCAGCCATAATAATGTCATGTCTGTAACCACCCATAAAAGAGCCCAAAAGATAAAACCTATTATTACAATTTGCAATCTGTTAAACACATTAGCTATGAAATTAAAGGGTAATTTTTTTCAGAAAACATTAAAGGTTATCTTTTTTGGCTCATTTAAGCTAAAATAAGCAGGCAAAAAGATTTGTTCAATAAAGTTACTTTTCTCAAGAAATTAATGTAGTTGTATAACAATTCAAATGTATCCACAAACCATCAAACTTTAATGCTCTCTAGCTATTCAGAGTAAACCAAGTCAGCACCACATATATTTGATTTGATTATAGAAAATAGAACTATCTAGCCTAAAATCATAAAATGGAAGAAAAATAAGATAATCATGTACTGAAAAGACAGAATTCAGCTGTCATTATTCATTAAAAACAGAAATAAATGGAGACAACCAAATATAGCAACTCTTCACCAAAAAACAGAGTATATATATGATTAAGATATAAAACAATTACAGCTAGATAAGAAAAATGTTTTAGTGATTTATAGTAGTGCTAGGTGTCTATAATTAACAATTTATTGTATGTTTTCAAATGACTAGAAGAGAGGAGCTCAAATGCTCTCATCACAAAGAAATGATAAATTTTTGTGGTGATGGATATGCTAATTACCCTGATTTGATCATCACACATTGTACACATGTACTGAAATATAACTCTGTACCCCATAAATCTGTACAATTATCATGCGCCAATTTAAAACAAAATAAAGTAATTGCATAAGCATTGATAAGGAAAAGATCAAAGTATCTCCTACTGCTGGTAACATTATATTTGGAAAAATCAAGTGATTTTAGCTAAAAAGAAATTACAAGCATTAAAACAAGAATTTGCATGTATATCAGGTAAGTTTTTTAAAAACTGTTTTCTCTACTTTAGCAATTAAGTAGAAATGGGAATGTGAAAAAATTATTAACATGAGTTGGGGTGGTGGAGGGCCGAGGGCCTTGGCCATGCTCCCCCAACACCTGCAGCCAGCCCAGCGACAACCACGAAGCTGCTGCAGGAAGCACCCTGGGCTCCCAAGCTGAGGGTGGGGATGGGGCAAGGGCTTCAGCCTAACACCTCGACATCTGCACCTAGCCGAGCAATGACCAAGACACTTCTGAAACCCCCCTGGTCTCCCTTGTAGGAATGAGGGGGGTGCCACAGGCCTCAGTCCCACCCCTCCTCCTTCTTCCTTCTTTCACCCTGTTTCCTTCCCCTTTCCCCTCTCCCCCTTCTCCTCAACTGTTCTGCAACAACATCATAGAATGTAAAAAATAATTTGTAGGAATGAGGGGGGTGCCACAGGCCTCAGTCCCACCCCTCCTCCTTCTTCCTTCTTCCATCCTGTTTCCTTCCCTTTTCCCCTCTCCCCCTTCTCCTCAACTGTTCTGCAACAACATCATAGAATGTAAAAAATAATATTAATAAATGAATAAACTTAAAAAAAAAGAAAAGCTACAAAATTTTCAGGAAATCCATATATGAAGTTCATTACAAAATCTTATTAAAAGACTTAAAACAGTATTTGATTCAAGCCTACTCTCTCCAGCCTCTTCCTGTCCCTTCTACCTTCCTCCCCATCTTGGTGAATGACATCTCCATCTACCCAATTTCTTTGGCCCCAGTCCAGGAGCTTATTTGTTTGTTTTTAGGTAAAATACCTCTCATGCATACTACAATGTAAGCACCATGAGCATACGGTGTCTAAGTGTCTGTCTTGTTTCCTGCTTTATCCCATGTGTAGAGCTACCATTGCATATACTTGCATAATAGGCTTTTGCTATATATTAGTTGCGAGAATGAAAGCATGAATGAATGAATAAAAGGAAAGTGGTAACTTTCCCATTTTACAGATTGGAGACTTGAGGCTTGGTCAGATACGTACATTGTCCATGATGAAATAGCTGAGATGGGTCAAGTTCAGACTAATTACTGTGCAGTCTCTGCTCTGTATGCTACCTCCCCACTCTACCTTACTGCCACCTGTGTTTTGATTTTTCAGATCCTTTCCATCTAGGACAGGAAGAGTAGGCCTCTGTATATTGTTTGTTAGGGAACCCAGTCCCATTTCATGATGCTAACATAGACTGTTGAAAGCGATTTTTGTTATGCTGGCTCCTGGTTTTCTCTGCATACTTGGGGACCCTGTGAGGTATGTAAATGCATTTGAATTGTTATGTAACTGCACTGATTTCTTGAGAAAAGCAATCTCATTAAAACAAAACAATAAATATTATGCCCTGTCAAAACTGACCTATCATGTTATAATAAATATAAAGTAATTAATGGTGTCTTGGGAAAAAGAACACGGTTTTGTTATTGTGGCAGATATATTTACAGACAGAGAATGTCATGGAAACATATTATTAAACAAAGAAACTCTAAATACTGAAAACTACTAAACCTTCTACAAAAATAGGAATACAGTGCTCATAAATAGCTAGGATAAACTTAAGTTTCTATTGATATTTTCCAAAGCTTTTCCATCAACAAACACTGTGCTTAGGACAAGTTGGCATTTTTCTTTCCTGCCAGGCTTTCAAACTGCAGAAAAGCAAATAGAACAAAATACCCAGTTTTCAACTGATAGATCAGCGGGAGGAAAATAGATTGTGGTCAGAGAAGAGTCAGTTTCAGGATAATTTCCCCCATTCTGTGATCACAAATAAAAGATCTGGAAAGTATGTCTGTGGTAAGCAAAGATATGATGAAAAATGGCCTGGTAGCTGCACAAATACAGCACTGGGAAGACAGAGAAGGAGTAAAAGAGACAAGCAGAGGAAGAGAGGGGGTGAGGAAAACAGAAACAGGGAAAAGAGAAGGAAAGAAAGGAGGGAGCGAAGGGAAGGGAAAGGAAAGAAAGGGAAAAGGAAAAAATTCTTACACAAATACTCATTGCAAATTCTTAGCTCTACAGAAGAACTTAATAACATAATTTCAGTAAAACAAAGTCAAATACAGTCGAATAATAAAACTGTGATATTCAAAGAGGGATTTTAAAGTTAAGAAATTGAGAAATGACATAATAGCCCTTTACAGAACAATACTCTAGAGACAGCAATAAACAGATGTGAAAGCACAGGAAAGAAAATTAAAGAAAGAAAAGAAGATAATAGATTTGGAGACTAGATAACTATGATCCAGATAGATAATATTTCTAAAAAAAGAAACTATCACAGCACCCAACATTCTCTGTATAAAAATTTTGTATCAAGGAAGATCCTCTGAAATGAGGGATAGAGCTTTTCCAGGAAAAATGGATACAGAACGATTGATACCAAAATACATTCTTTTAAAATTATTTAATATCAAATGTGAAGAAAAAATTTCAGACATTCAGACAGGAAGAAAGGAAGCCATCTATAACTGGTGAAAAATTTAGGCTAACTACAGAATTCAGAGAACATAATACTCATTAATTCATTTTGGAAAAACACCCAACAAGTTTTGACTATGAAATCTGGTGAAATGTTATTAATCCAAGCAAAGATGCCAGGAATAGAGAACCAGTGGTGAGAGGAATGGATCTGAACATTGAATTTTTTTTCTTAATATAGCACTAAAGCTAAATTATTGTGGGAATTTCGGATACAGAATTTAAGGTGTTAAAATTCTTGGAAAAATAAATGTAACAATGTAACCAAAAACTCAGCAGGTAGGGGAAAGAAAAAAAAATTGTTAATTTCTTTATCTTTCACATGTCCAAGTACATCAATAATGTCTAGATTTGAAACAGAGGTATAAAAAGTTTGTGAGTCTAACTGCTTAATTATTTAAAAATATTTTTATCTGGATGTGATCTTTTAGACATTAATATTTCATGTGATAAAGAAACTATTACCTGTATTTCTTCATTTAGTTTTTATATTATTTTTTCCCCTTCCATTAGTGCAATATTACATTTGGTATCTTTTGAAAATTAAACCAATGGAAAAGAAGCAAAAGTCATACCAATTGGAAAAGGAGAAAAAACAACTGTCTTTATTCAAAGAC
>NW_007735950.1:69275-70880 GCF_000696425.1 Galeopterus variegatus
TTAAAATTCTTGGAAAAATAAATGTAACAATGTAACCAAAAACTCAGCAGGTAGGGGAAAGAAAAAAAAATTGTTAATTTCTTTATCTTTCACATGTCCAAGTACATCAATAATGTCTAGATTTGAAACAGAGGTATAAAAAGTTTGTGAGTCTAACTGCTTAATTATTTAAAAATATTTTTATCTGGATGTGATCTTTTAGACATTAATATTTCATGTGATAAAGAAACTATTACCTGTATTTCTTCATTTAGTTTTTATATTATTTTTTCCCCTTCCATTAGTGCAATATTACATTTGGTATCTTTTGAAAATTAAACCAATGGAAAAGAAGCAAAAGTCATACCAATTGGAAAAGGAGAAAAAACAACTGTCTTTATTCAAAGACAATATGATTGTCTGCATAGAAAATCCCAAAGAATCTACAAATATCTACTAGAACTAATGAGTGGGTCTAGCAAGGTTATAACATACAAAGTCAGTGTGTAAAAATCAATTATATTTCCATATACTAGCAATAAATAATACAAATTTAAAATTTAAAAGTATGATACACAACAGCATCAAAAACAATAAAATACTTAGGGATAAATCTAACAAAATATGCAAAGATTTTTATGTTGAAAACTACAAAACACACTGATGACAGAAACTAAGATCTATATAAGTGAGGAGATGTACAGGTTGACCACCCCAGATCCAAAAATCTGAAATCTGAAATGCTTCAAAATCCAAAACTTTTTGAGCACCACCATGATGCTTAAAGGAAACGCTCATGGGAGCATTTTGGATTTTGGATATATGGATTAAGGATACTGAACCAGTAAGTATAATGCAAATATTACAAAATTCAAAATCTTAAATACTTGTGGTCTCAAGCATTTTGGATAAGGAATACTCAACCTGTACTATGTTTATGAATCAGAAGACTCAATACTGTTAAGAAGTCAATTCTTCCCAAAGTAATCTGTACCTTCAACTCAATCCCAATGAAAATTTCAGCAGGATTTTCTGTAGATATTGACAAGCTGATTCTAAAATTTACAAGAAAAATTAGAGAACTAGAATAGTCAAAACGAATTAAAAAAAAACAATATTGGAGGTCTCACATTCCACAATTTTAAAGCTTTCCCATACGCTGCAATAATCAAAATCATATGGTATTGCTGAAAGGATATAAACAGAGGTCACCAGAACAAGATATAGAGTTCAAAATAGTCCCACATATATATGAGGGGTCTTCAAAGAGTTCATTGATTCATATTATCTTTTAATTCCATTTTCCACAAATTTTTTGAAGTACCAATTGTTTTTTTTTTTTTTCCTTTTTGTCTTTTTTTGCTGACCGGTAACGGGATCGCAACCCTCGGTGTCGCGCCCGCACCGCACTCAGCCAGTGAGCGGGAACCGGTCTCCACATGGGATCTGAACCCTCGGCGGGAGCGCCTCTGCACTCCCAGGTGGCGCACTCTCCAGTGCACCACCGGGCTGGCCCCCAATTGTTTTTTGATAAAGGTATAAAGGCAATTTAATGGAGAAAGAATAGTCTTTTCAACAAATGACTCTAGAGCTTTTTGTTTTCTATACACCAAAACATGAATCTTG
>NW_007735951.1:0-322 GCF_000696425.1 Galeopterus variegatus
CAACAAAGAAAAGCCCAGGACCAGATGGATTCACAGCAGAATTTTATCAAACATTCAAAGACGAATTGACACCGATTCTTTTTTTCTTTTTTTGTCTTTTTTCTGACCGGTAAGGGGATCGCAACCCTTGGTGTGGTGTCGCCCACACCGCGCTCAGCCAGTGAGCACACCGGCCATTCCTATATAGGATCCGAACCTGCAGTGGGAGCGTCGCTGCGCTCCCAGTGCCGCACTCTCCCGAGTGCACCACGGGCTCAGCCCTTGACACTGATTCTTTACAAACTATTCCAAAAGATTGAAACAGACGCAAATCTCCCAAACT
>NW_007735951.1:2054-3983 GCF_000696425.1 Galeopterus variegatus
TGTCACAGTCCTGATGGCTCCCCCAGCTCAATACTGCTTCCACCCCTTTCCTTTCGCTATTATTCCTAAACCCTTTGAACTCCTCTGCCCCAACCCCTGGGGGCTGGCCAGTAATGGGATCTGAACTCTTGACCTTGGTGAGCTAACCGGCCAGCCCCCCTGCTTTGCACTCCTAATGCTGTCTCAGAGTTTGCTTCCTGACAACCCAACTAACACACTTACGCATGGTAACAGGCTTTTTGGAAAACATGGAATGTATCCATGGGGTGAATTTAACAGGCTATCAAATAAAGGTTTTCTTAGGGGGCTGAGGCCCCCCCAATGGCACAAACAATAGGTGACAAGTATCTCAACATTCTAAAGAGAAATATTAAATCATCTGGCTCTGACTTATATAAGGGGCTGACCTCAACACNACACTGAGGGTTGCGATCCGTTGCCGGACACGGAAAAAAGACAAAAAAAAAAACAAAAAAACAAAAAAACAATAAAGTATTTTTCATGAGTCTGTTGGTCAGCTGGGGGTTAGCTGGAGTAGTTGGGTGCAACTGACTGTGGTTCTGTGGGTTCTGCCCCTTGTACCTGTCAATGTCTTCTGGGATCGGTGGACTAGCCCAGGCATGTTCTTATGATGATGGGAGAGACACAAGAATGCAAGTGGAAAGGAGCAATATCCTTTGAAGCCTGGGTCAGCACTGGTACACTGTCACATCTGCCTTATTCTCTTGGCCAGAGTTGGTCACGCGGCCAATCATCATCAAGGATTGGGGAAGAGGCACCACCCACAGTGGGAGGGACCTGAAGAACTGGGGCCCATAACGTTACCTACCGTAGACCTTATACAAAGCAGTCCCACGTCTAGGTTTCTGTCCTATCACACAGGGCACAAAGGGGCTCATTGCATCATTTTTTTACTCAACTTCTGAATTGTTAAAATTGTTTACAAGAATGTATTTACGAATCACTTGAATAATTTATAAAAGGAGAAATATCATGTTAATTGCTAGATATTTAATTTCTCCCTGACTGCAATAAGTAAATGCAAAAATGATACCAGGAAAATCAAACTCCTGCTGAGTAGATGCTATTTAAAGCTATAGGAGACTTCCAGTGAAAGACCTGGAGATGGGCTGCTCAAATCCCATTGGGGGTTGCTATGATTTGTATGTCTGTCCCCTCCAAAACTCATGTTGTAATTTGGTTGCCATTGTGGCAGTGTTAGGAGGTGGAACTTTGGGAGGTGATAGGGTGAGGGCTCTGCCCTCATGGGTGGGATTAATACCATCATAGAATGTCAAGTTTGCCCCCATTTGCCTCTTTGTTCTTCCGTCTTCTGCCATGTAAAGATGAAGTATTCCTCACCTCTGGAGGACACAATGTTCAAGGCACCATCTTGGAATCAGAATCACCAAACATGTGGATGCCTTGACATTGAAGTTCCCAGTTCCCAAAACTGTGAGCTAGTGAATTTCTGTTTATAAATTACCCAGTCTGTGGTATTCTCTTATTGCAGCACAAAACAGAGTAAGACAAGGGTTGAATCCTAACTACAAAGGTAATTGTATTAGGAAGTAGAGCTTTTGGGGATTAGTGCTTGCAGAAAAAAGACTGCAGAGAGCTAGCTAGCTGCTTCCACCATGTGAGGATGCAGTGAGAAAATGTTCTATAAGAAGCGGGCCCTCATCAGACACTAGATGTGCTGTTGCCTCGATCTTGATCTTCCCAGCCTCCAGAACTGTGAGAAATAAATTTCGGTTGTTTATAAGCTACCCCGTGTATGGCATTTTTTAATAGCAGCCTGCATGAACTAAGACAGTGCCTTCAAGATCTGCCTCAGCACGTGAGCTGAGGTCTCACTCTTCCCGGGGCTGCCCCCATCCTATGATCGAGCAGACAGGGCTACCAGGGTCTGTCCATTTCCACCCAATG
>NW_007735951.1:5294-9045 GCF_000696425.1 Galeopterus variegatus
TTTGGGCCCTTACCCTATCTTCTACCCCAGCCTATATAGAGAGATTATCACAGGGGTTTCTTTGGAGAGAGTTGTAGGAATGCTGCACATGATGAGAGAGGTGCTTCTCCCTACCTCAAGCCAAGTGAGGGAAGATTCTAGAAAACTTGGCATGTGTTCCCTGGAGTTTGGAGGACGTGGTGACAGTGCTGTTGAACCCCACAGACTGTGGACTGCCCAAAGGCTTTCTCTGGAGTTGTGCACACATGGCAATTCTGAGAACCTTCTGGTCAGAGCCGCCACCACCAGTGGATTGAGAAAAGGGAGCTACAGTGGAACAGGCCCTCATGAGAAAAAGAACAGCCACCAGGGCTCTTGTCACCAAGCAGACTTCAACACTAGAGTGCATCCATGCCTATCAAATTTTGTTGGTAACAGCTTTTCTGAGATATAATTCACATACCGTACAATTCACCCAATTCACCAATGATTTTTAGTATATTCTCAGAGTTATGCAACCACCACCACTGTCAGTTTTAGAACACTTTCATCACCCAAAAAGAAACCCCGTACCCTTTCGCTATGAACCCCCGACCCCCCTTCCCCTCGGGCAACCACCAATCTACTTTCTGTCTCCATAGATTTGCCCACTCTGGACACTTGGTATAAATGGAATTGTGTAATAAGTGGTCTTTTGCATATAGCTTCTTTTAAGTAGAATAATATTGTCAAGTTTCATCCATGTTGTGACATTTATCAGAACCTCATTCCTTTTTATGGCTGAATATATTCCACTGAGTGGATATTCACATTTTATACATCCGTTCATCAGCTGATGGTCGTTTGGGTTGTTTTCACCTTTTGGCTCTTGTGAGTAATGCTGGTATGAACATTCATGTACACATTTTTGCATAGGCATATGTTTTCATTAAAGTAAGGTTTTCAAATCCCTGTATTGCCCTTTCCTCCCCCACATTGACCATGAACGGCATGAGAGGGAACAGATCCAGCCTGCGTTCCATTTCTCATGGCAACTTTCCTGGCCTGGGAGCCATGGGGACTGGATGAACTTTCCATGGAGAGCCTGAAGTTTGACTTGGATCAAATTGGACCAGACTTTTAAATGCCCGAGAAGAAGCTCTAGAAAGAACTAAACGTATCTTGTCTTCCACCTGCTTCACCCAGGAGTGAGCAAGGGAAATTGGACAGTAGAAGCTGACGTGTCTGCTGTGGTCTGAATGTCTCCTCCAAAACTCATATTGAAGCTCAATCCACAACGTGGCAGTGTTGAGAGGTGGGACCTTTAGGAGGTGATTAGATCATGAGGGCTTTGCCCTCATAAATGAATTAATCCATTAATGGATTCATAGATTAATGGGTTAATGGATTAATGAGTTATCGTGGGAGACGAACTGGTGGCTTTATAACAAGAGGAAGAGAGACACAAACACATTAGCATGCTCTTGCCCCCCGTAAGGAAAGTAGGAAAAGTTTAGTAAGGATTTCTTGCCTCACATCTGTGACAAATGGGCAAGATTCAGCACATTCACTAGAAACAAGTTATAAAAGTAGTGTAACTGCGCATGTGTGCCCATTTACTGATCCAGCATGATTATTGTAATTATGTAGTGCTTGGTTTGTGGCCACAATTGCGTGCTAATAGTATATAGGTAACTGCTCTGAACTGCTGGTTGGTGGAGCAGGGAAGGAAGGCAGAACATGGAGGGTCAGTGGAGTAAAGCCTGAGTTTGTGTCTGAGAATAAAACATGTCTGTGAAGCTCATATCCGAAGAATAAAGTATGTCTACCTTGCTTAAAGCTGCCAGTATCTTCTTTCAATTACCTGACTCACAACTTGCACAGGAAGGGGAAAAAGATCTGAGATTCCTGCACCACACCCCCCTTGTCTTGAGGTTTCCTGTGCTGCCTCAAGATCAGAGTTCCCACCAGGAAGAAGACCCTCACCAGATGTGTTCCCATGACCATGGACTTCCCAATCTCCAAAACTGAAATAAACGAATACTTTCTTATAAATTACCCATGTTTAGGTATTCTGTTATAAATGACAGAAGACAAGCTAAGATGATGTCTATGGCACTAATCACATGCCAGGCCCTGTCCAATCTCATTTATGATCTCACAACAACCCAATGAGGTGGGCACTATTACTATCCCCATTTTATGAATGAGGAAAATGAGGTACAGAAAGACTGTCATTTGCCCAAGGTCCTATAGCAAGAAAGCAGAGTCAGGATTTGAACCCAGTGTGGCTCTATAACCACCATGTTATCCTACCTCTCAGAGGGCAGGATGCAAAAGAGGAGTATGAAAACAATGAATATCATCTCATAATTGCATCCTGATGGGCCCAGCTCATCCAATAAATGAGTCATTCTGGAAGAGGCTCAACACCATGGCTGTTTCTGGGCAGCTGCAGTCGGGTCTGCCTCTCTCCCCAACTAAGGAGGCTAGAGTTCTCGGAGGAGCGGCCAGAACATGGGGCGCCCATCATGGAAGCCAAGGAAAAGAGATTTCTGGAAAAGGAGGTTTTGGTCAGTGGTGTCGGATGCTGCCAAGAGCAAGCAGGTGACATGAGACTGGAAGACGTCCAGGCTTCCACTCTTGGATATATACCCAAGAGAATTAAAAATATATGTTCAAACAAAAAGTTGCCCATTAATACCTTTTGCTAATTGTATCAATCTGCAACCAGTCAGGAAAACTTAAATTGATACTGGGGAGCACTCACCTCCTGGCTGAAGCTTGCCAAACCTTGTTACCAGGCTCAAGTTCCACTGCCTGCCCCCAACCAAAACCCCTGGCTTGACTCGCCAAAATCTGTTACCGCAGGACATTCAGCTTCTGGCCAAGGCTTCCCCAAATATGTTACCAAACCCAGGTCTAGCTGCCTAACTCCAAACAAAAATAAAGAAGTCAAAAGCCAAATGCTGGTGAAAATGGAAGTCGGCTTTTATTCAGGAATACCAGTGACCTGAGGAGAGATGTGAGGCTCACCCGTCTCTCTGGAAAACCTGAAAAAGAACAGCCAGACTAAAGCCATCTCCTAGACTCAGATTTACTGAGGGGTTTTTAAAGAGGGGGCTGGGGGAATGGAAACTGAGAAGTGAAAAGCAGGAGGAGGGGGAGCTCCGTGCAAGGAGCCAGGTGCAAGGTCCCTCCATCTGGTTCCTGCTCTGGTGCTTGCTCTTATCTCAAGATCCTGCTGGAGGGTGGGATCAGCATAGCTTTACTGATGTCTCCCTTGTTTTCTTAAGGTCTGGATAGTACATGCTTGTAACAGGTCTGCAGTTCTAGGCTGACTGAAAACTTTATATTCATGTAAATAATGTCATCTTGCTCCATAACTAAGGTTCAAAATATCAAATAACCATGAAAAAAGAGGGAACTCAGAGAAATACATGCTAAGAAAGAAAAACTGTCTTTTAAATTTTCCTGCGGTCCAGGTAGTTTTACGTCTCAGCATGGCTTCAGTCCTGCTCACTCCAACAAAATCACACTGTAGTACACTAAAGAATGTAGAGTAATACATGCTAAGAAAGAAAAACTGTCTTTTAAATTTTCCTGCGGTCCAGGTAGTTTTACGTCTCAACATGGCTTCAGTCCTGCTCACTCCAACAAAATCACACTGTAGTACACTAAAGAATGTAGAGTAGGAAACTGGTTAAACGGTATTGGAGGATTGAAAAAGCAGAGAAAACTGAGGTAATGCACAGATAGAACCACAGGAAACACAGCAATGTTGATGTTGGAG
>NW_007735951.1:9391-14378 GCF_000696425.1 Galeopterus variegatus
CAGCATGGCTTCAGTCCTGCTCACTCCAACAAAATCACACTGTAGTACACTAAAGAATGTAGAGTAGGAAACTGGTTAAACGGTATTGGAGGATTGAAAAAGCAGAGAAAACTGAGGTAATGCACAGATAGAACCACAGGAAACACAGCAATGTTGATGTTGGAGCAAGTGTCTGAGGGGCCCGAGAGTCGGCCTCAACCCACCCTGTCCTCTTACCAGCTTCTTGACTCGGCCACAGGAAAGAATTCAAGAGCAAAGTTACTGTAGAAAATGGGAACAGGTTTAATATAACAGATAAGAAATACAGACTCCACAGAGAGAGTGCAGCCTAGCTCCAGACACCGAGCAGGGCCCACTCCAAGTTTAATAGAAAACTAAGAAATACATACTTAAAGTTGAGTACAGAGTGCAGGCTGGCTCAGGAGAATGAGCAGCTGCTTGTTCAAAGTAAGTTTGATACAAGAAGAGAGAAATACACACTCCACAAGCAGAATACAGGGTGGCTCCAGGAGAGTGAGCAACAATCCTGCCTCCTGCTGGGATTTGGCTTTTATAGTTTCACTATCTCATGAGTGTTCAATTAAGGGTGTGGTTCCAGTTATGTAACATTAGCCTTGCACATGCTCAGTTGGTCTTTTCTTGGAGCATGGTCTTTGGTCAAATCCTATCACATGCACCCAGAGACATTCAAGAATATTCTGTGCTCTCTAGCATCTCTAGTGGAAGGTCATTCAGAGGATAAACTCCACTTTACTGAGCATGCCTGGCTGCCAGGGTAATATAACCCCTCTCTACTGAGCATGCTCAGCCACTGGATTTGCAAAAGCTTGCTGCCTGAGGTCTCATTTCCACAAGTTGCTGTCAAAAATAGGTCTAACCAGCAACAGTAACTTTCCTCTAGGGTAGGGCCTAGTGGAGGGGCCTGGAACCTTGCGGAATGGCTTGAAACCTACAGGCATGTCCTGTAACCTGAGCCCAGGGAAACTGAGCACCTCCTATCTCAAACATTATTCATATTTGCCAAAAAGTGGAAACAACCCAAATGCCCGTCAACTGATGAATGGAGAAACAATATGTAGAATATCCAGACAATGGAATATTGTTCGGCAACAAAAAGGAACATGCTCTGACACGTCTACAACATGGATGAATCTTGAAAACTTTTAAGTGAAAACCAGACAGAAAGCCATGTATTATATGACTCTGTTTATATGAAATGTTCAGAATAGGCAAATCCATAGAGATAGAAAGTAGATTAGCGATTACCAGGGGCTGGGGGAGAGGGAAGATTGGGACATGACTGCTTAATGGGCATGGGATTTTGGGGGAGGATGATGAAAATGTTATGAAATTGTTTGTGGTGATGGTTGCACAACGTTGTGAATGCTGGGAGTTGCTGAATTGTACACTTTAAAATGGAGGATTTTATGTTATGTGAATTTTACCTCAGTTTTTTAAAAAAAGTCTATCCTGAGACATGAATACTGCTGCTGTTTTGGTAGAACGATAGGGACAGAATTTAGCTTGCATTAGGTTAGGAAGTCCAGGTGAGGCAAGAAAATGGAAAAAGCTGGAATGATGCCTGAGAAATTTGGCTGGGAAGGGAAGCCATTGTTTGAGTCTCTTCTCTGTTACGTGCCTCGGTTTCCTCCTCTGTACATTGGGGATCACAACAGAGTCCCTCTGGTAAGATCGTGAGGATTAAATGAGCTAACTCGTGTGAAGTGCTTGGAGCAGTGCCTGGCATGCATTAGGCATTCGCTATTACTACTGCTATTATTATTAGTGGCGTACAGATTTGAAGGACTCCAGTGGAGAGAAATGTTGAAGATACAGGGCGGGGAGTGGAAACCAATGGATTGAGTTTCCCAAGACCGTGGGAGGAGACGGGATGCGTGGGACACAAGCATTTCCTTGATTGTCCTAGGAGAGGAGGGAGATGGGACAGCGGCGAAGTGAGGGCTGTGCGAGTTGGGCAGAGGGAAGTCAAGGAAGGCAGGACGGTGTGAGGAAGGGTCCTGACAGTGAACCCGGGGGATGCTCCGGACGGTTTGCCCGCGGGGGGCTTAATGAGGTGCTCGTGTATTAGTTTCCTGTGGCTGCCATGACAAATGACTACAAACTGGGTGGCTTACAATGACGGGAGTTGCTGCTGTCACGGTTCTGAAGAGCGAAGTCTGATAGCGAGGGCGGTAGGGCTGTGGCTCCTCTGACGCTTTGGGAAGATCGTGTCTTCCCTCTTCCAGTTTCTGGTGCTTCGTGGTGCTCCTGGCTCGGGGCTGTGTCACTCGCCTCTCTGCCTCTGTCTTCCAATGGCCTGCTCCTGTTTGTGTCTTCTCCTCTTCTGTCTCTTATAAGTACACTTGTCATTGGATTTAGGGCTCACCCAGAAAATCCAGGATGACTTTATCTTGAGGCCCTTAACTTAATTGCATGTGCAAAGACCCTTTTTTCAAATAAACTCACATCCATAGGTTGTGGGTCAGCATGACTTTTGGGGGAGGGGCACCATTCCACCCACTGCAGTTATTTTCAGAGAGACGGGCAGAGGGAAAGGCATGGTGAGGCACCCCGGGACTGGCAATGGTGGGGAGCACTTACCACCCTGAGGCCTGAAGGGACAGGGGAGGGAGCGGTGATTTGAAGCTGGAGCCAGGGGAGAGGGTCACTGGATGGAAGCTGTGGCTGGAGGTGGAGGGACACAGCCACCGCCAAGTTTGGGGTGGAACAGGGGGACCCAGGGTGATCAATACCCTGATGGAGTTTTCTCTTCTCTCACCCTCTAGTCCTGCTGGCCCCTCCCATGGACAAATCCAGCCAGAAGCCAGAGGACAGGGCAGGGAGTGGGGTCATACCTCTCAGGCAGAACCAGGCAGAGAGGGACCTAGGGGCCCGCGGAGTATGGCCAGTCACCATGTTGCAGCCCCTGTGTTCTCTGTGAACAAGGAGATGAATGAGGGGAGAAGCAGGAAGACCAGAGAAAGAATCTGTTTCAGGGGAGGAGGGAGAGGCTTGAGGTCTGGCCGGTAGGAAGAAGTGCAGGAGAGTGACTAAAGGTCAGTGGGAACCCGGGAGAGACGAGATGCAGAAGGGGAAGGAGGCAGAGCTGTGGAGGGATTTGCCTCTGTTTGATCCCCAAAGTGAGGGGAGCCCGGGACACCTGCCTGTGGAAGAAAACGTTCTGTTGTTTGACGGCTGTTAAGTAAGAGCTCATTCGTTCCTTTCTCCGTTTCTGCCAGTAAGAGCGAGTTCCTCTTGCTTGCTTTTTGGTTATTATTATGCTAACCAATGACATTCTAGAGCTTGGACCCAAAACTTTGTTTCCATAGTTAATAAAATGTTATCTGCCAATTCCTCCTCTGATATGGGTATAGACCTGTTTTGGTCCATTTGTGCTGCCATATCAGAATGTCTGAGACTGGATAATTGATAAAGGACAGAAATTTTTTTTTTTCCTTTTTGTCTTTTTTCGTGACCGGCAACGGATCGCAACCCTCAGTGTCGAGCCTGCACCGGACCAGGACCGGCAACGGGATCGCAACCCTCGGTGTTGCTCCCGCACCTCGCTCAGCCAGTGAGCGGCCGGTCTGTACGTGGGATCCAAACCCTCGGCGGGAGCGCCACCGCGCTTCCCAAGCGGCGCACTGTGGCAGTGCGCCACCAGGCCGGCCCCTAAAGGACAGAAATTTATTTTTCCCAGTTCTGGAGGTTGGGAAGTGCAAGGTCATAGTGCCAGCAGGTTCAGCTGTCCGGTGAGGGCTGCTCTCTGCTTCCAATGTGGCGCCTTGACAGTGCATCCTCTTGGGGGGAGGAATGCTGCTTCCTTACATGGTGGAGGGTAAAAGGGCATAAAAGGGATGAATGCCGTGTCCTCACATGGCAGAAGAGCAGAAGACGGGGAACCCACTTCCATAAGCTCTTTTTATGACGTCATTAATCCATTCACGAAGGCAGAGCCATCTCCCCACACTGTTGCATTGGAAATTAAGTTTCCAACACGTGAGTTTTGGGGTACACGTTCAGACCATAGCAATACCCAGAAGAATTGAAAGCAAGGTCTCAAAGAGATCTGCACACCCATGCTCATAGCAGCGTTATTTACAACAGCCAAAAGGTGGAAACAACCCAAGTGTCCACTGATGGATGACAGACATACAATAGAATATAATTCAGCCTTAAAAAGGAAATAAATTCTGCACAGTTACAATGTGGATCAACCTGGAGGATACTATGTTAAGTGAAATAAGCCAGTCACAAAAGGACAAATGCCGCATGATTCAGCTCAGGCACCTAGAGTAGTCAAATTCATAGAGAGACCGTAGAATGGCGATTGCCAGGGACTGGGGGAGGGGAATATGGGTAGTTACTGTTTAATGCGTACAGGGTTCTAGTTTTGCAGGATTAAGAGAGTTGTGTGGATGGATGGTGCGATGGTTGCGCAACAGTGTGAATGTATTTGATGCCACTGGACTCTAGACTTTAATATGGTTAAAATGATAAATTTTATGCTATGTATATTCTACTGCAATTAAAAAGATAAAGTGTTGCACATGAGAGGGTGAAAAAAAGAGAATCTCTGGGAGAGATGAAGGCAGTGTTCCCTCCCTACAGTGACGGAGGGTGAGATATTATTCTGTATGAGACACAAGTTAAAATAATCTCAGTAGGGCCGGCCTGGTGGCACACTGGAGAGTGCGCCGCTTGGGAGCATGGCGGTGCTCCCGCCGAGGGTTTGGATCCCATGTGGTGACCGGTTCCTGCTCACTGGCTGAGCGCGGTGCGGGCGCAACACTGAGGGTTGCGATCCCATTGCCGGTCCCCAGTACGGGCGCGACACCAAGGGTTGCGATCCCGTTACCGGTCAGTAAAAAAGACAAAAAGGAAAAAAAAAATCTCAGTAAATCAGATATAAAACTTAAAAAACTCATAAGAATATCAGTCTTGTTTTCCTGTGTGATGTGAGGACTTGTCTGAATGTTTTTTTTTT
>NW_007735951.1:15627-16680 GCF_000696425.1 Galeopterus variegatus
ATTAGTGGTGGAAAAAGAAAAAAACGTATGCAAATAAAGTAAGAAGTGACTAGTGGAAGAGCCACCCATCAGTTGGTTATTTCTATCTTGGGAGATTTGGGGAAGTATTGGGAGGAGTGTGAGCCGTGAAGAGTGAGACCAGGAAGAGAAATACTTTGTGTAATGCATAGTAGCACGTATTGGTTAGGGTGCCATAAACTGTTGTAACAAATAGACTCCAAGCCGACAAAGGCTTAAAAAGAAAAGTCTGTTTCTCATTTGTGTATCACAGTCCAGGATGGGTGCTATAGGTTGGCAGGTGGATTTTCTCCATGCCTCAGCTGTGGCTTCACCATCTCCTAGGACCTTGTCATTATTTGCAAGGCTGGGTCACCACATCCAGGTTCCAATGGAAGGAGGAGAACAAGTGTGGAGGAAGTACTCCCCTGTCTTAGAGTTCTATTCTAGACTCAGATCACTTCCGCTCACATTCCATCGACTCTGGTCATCTCAGTGTTGGCAATAAATCTTGTAGTTACTTGTCCACACGGGTTTGCTTGGTTCGCTTGTAGATATTCCTGCCCGGAAGGAACCAGAGATTGAGAAAAGGAGATGATTACTGTTCCGGTTGTTAAGTTATTTTCTCCTAGCTCTAAATCCACCTTTTATACTCTGTGATGCTGGGGCTGGGACTCTGCAAACCCCTTATCCCCTTTGCCAGCTGGCTCCCTATTAGACTCCACCAATAGGGGGCTCTGGAGGAAAACTCCAGGCTGGAGGAAGAAGAAAGGATTTGCTACTTCCTATCTGCTGCTTCTTCCTGTTTCTTTCCTGGCTTCCTTTTCCTGTTGGTGTCACCTGGTTGTTTACATGAAATTCAAATTTAACTGCATGTCCTGTCTTTCTATTTGCTAAATTAGAGACAGAGATCCAGGTCCCAGCCCCAGGAGGCTCTCCTCTAAGATTACGAGTTTTAATAATTCTAGTTTTACCCCTTTGTTTCCCCAGCCCTGTGGTGGTAATTACTTTCTGCAAGATACCTCAGTGCAATGGTTCTCAAAGTTGAGTATGCAT
>NW_007735951.1:17573-20702 GCF_000696425.1 Galeopterus variegatus
ACTCTGCAAACCCCTTATCCCCTTTGCCAGCTGGCTCCCTATTAGACTCCACCAATAGGGGCTCTGGAGGAAAACTCCAGGCTGGAGGAAGAAGAAAGGATTTGCTACTTCCTATCTGCTGCTTCTTCCTGTTTCTTTTCTGGCTTCCTTTTCCTGTTGGTGTCACCTGGTTGTTTACATGAAATTCAAATTTAACTGCATGTCCTGTCTTTCTATTTGCTAAATTAGAGACAAAGATCCAGGTCCCAGCCCCAGGAGGCTCTCCTCTAAGATTACGAGTTTTAATAATTCTAGTTTTTCCCCTTTGTTTCGCCAGCCCTATGGTGGTAATTACTTTCTGCAAGATACCTCAGTGCAATGGTTCTCAAAGTTGAGTATGCATCAGAATCATCCAGAGGTCTTGTTAAAAAACAGGCTGCTGGGATCCACCTCCAGAGTTTCTGACCTAGTATATGTGGGGTGGGGTTCAATAATCTGCATTTCTAATAAATTTCCAGGCCATATTGATGCTGCTGGTCTGGGGACTGCAGTTGGAGAATGAATGCCTTAGAGTTCCCTTTTTGCCTTTTCAGTTCTCCGATACCAGGTAAGCAATTGTCATATCAAATTCTCTGTGTTAAAATAACCAGTGTGGTCTTTGTCTGCTGATTACTCTTTCTGAGCCCTCGGAATGTTGGATGGGGCTGGCACTATCTTTCCTGGGTATATCCATCATCCACGAGGGTTGGGTCCATCCAGATGGAGGGACAGACAGGGGTCAACATTCAGGTCACTTATTATGAGATATAATACATCATAAAATGTATTGTTTCCTGCTCAAGGAATAAGATTGAGTTTAGAAACTATGACCAATTTTCTTAAGCAAATTACCCAAAGATCTCTGTGCCCCATTCTCAGAAAATAAGCAACAGTGAGGAAGGAGAAAACATAACAACCTACATATCATTTGTTCAATTGTACTTAAAAAAATTTTTTTTAGTTTACCAGTATACAATGTAGTTGATTTTCATGTCCCTTTACCAATTCCTCCTTTACCTCCCTCTCTCTCCCTCCCCACATTAACATCATATCTGTTCACTTATCTTAACAAGTTCAGAGAATTATTGGGATTGTTGTGTCTTTTTTCCCTGTTTGTTTGTATATTTATTTATTTATTTTTATTAGCCCCCACCTAGAAGTGAGAACATGCAGTATTTCTCTTTCTGTGCCTGGTTTATTTCACTTAATATAATTTTCTCTAAGTCCATCCATGTTGCTGTGAATGGTAGTATTTCATTCTGTTTTTTTACAGCAGAGTAGTATTCCGTTGTGTAGATATACCACATCTTCCTTATCCACTCATCTGATGACGGGCATTTAGGCTGGTTCCAACTCTTGGCTACTGTAAATAGCACTGCTGCAATAAACATGGGAGTACAGTTGTCTTTTTGACATGATGATTTCCATTCCTCTGGGTATATTCCCAGCAGTGGGATAGCTGGGTCATATGGTAGATCTATCTGCAATTGTTTGAGGAACCTCCATACCATTTCCCATAAAGGCTGCACCATTTCGCAGTCCCACCAACAGTGTAGGAAGGTTCCCTTTTCTCTGCAGCCTCACCAACATTTATTATTCTCAGTCTTTTGGGTATTAGACAGCCTAACTGGAGTGAGATGGTATCTCAAAGTGGTTTTGATTTGCATTTCCTGAACGCTGAGTAATGTTGAGCATTTTTCATGTGTCTGTTGGCCATTTGTATATCTTCCTTTGAGAAATGCCTACTCCGCTCCTTTGCCCCCTTTTTTATTGGGTTACTTGTTCTTTTGCTGTTAAGCTGTTTGAGTTCCTTGTATATTCTGGATTTCAATTGTATTTTGTTGTGGTGATTATACTGGCTTGCTTTCTCTATTTTTATTCTAGAACAGAGAGGGACTCATCCTTTAGGTAATAGAAAGGTAGATATAGGTCTTGAAATGGAATTTTCTGTCCTGAGAAAGGTAATAAAATTATTGAGTCTGCTTCTGCCTGCTGGAAAAATCACTGTTTCCTGCTTAGGTGCTGACTGTGGCATGAATACACGACTGAGCTATGTCTAACTGAATTACTTAGGATACAGACTCAATTGCTGTCTTGGAGATTCAAATTAACAGTGATTTAAACAAGACAGAGGTTGGTTTCTTTCTCATATAGCATCTCAGTGGAAGCAATGATGGGCTGTATAGTGTTAGAGGCCCTGCATTACATTCTGTCTTGTTGCTCTCCATTCCTAGGGCATTGCTCTCATCTAGGTGGTGCAAGATGTTTCACGGACACAACCAAATACCAGCCAATTTGAATGGGAAGGGAGAAGGGGGCATCCACTCAGAAGCTGCAAACGCATTTCCGCTCACGTCCCATTGGGTGGCCATACATTTTTCAGTGGCCACACCTAGCTGCAAGAGAGGCTGGGAGATGTAATCTTTAGTTGGATGCCCATGTGTTAGGCTGGGTGAAGAGGAAAATGGAGACTTAGGGATAATTATTTCCCCGTTCTCAAGTGGGGTTTGGTATTCTTGGATTGTTTGAACTGATAGTAGTACTCAATATAGGTAATATCAATATCATCAAACATTGAAATTGACAGTGAAGTGGCAGCAAAAATCTTCTGAGTGGTCTCTGTTACTTAGTGTCCTAAAATTACTAACACATGGTAATGAGAAAGAAAAGTGGCATAGAGCAATGTGAGACATGAGGTCTCTAAACTTATTTAACCCAGGGAGATATGATTATGGGGCTTCAGTCACATCCCCCTCACCCATGTGTGAGAAAATTGCTTAAGATATGTTTTAGCAATAGTACCCAGACTATCTGCCATCACCAATGGGTATAAATTATCCAAATGTTATCACAAGTTGTACAATGTGACCACCACTCTTTCTTTGTTGCAATGTTCTGGAATTTATGATGCAAAGAACAATGTATAGCCAATACATAGCTCATGTTATTTTAGTGAACCAATGTAAATTCTTGGCAAACAACTTTGGAATTGCCCCCCTAACTTCTCCTTTTTCCTTTAAAAGCCTGTCTATGGGCCAGCCCAAAGCTCACTTGAGAGTGTGTTGTGCTGATAGCACCAAGGCCACAGGTTTGGATCCCTATATAGGGATG
>NW_007735951.1:21148-23300 GCF_000696425.1 Galeopterus variegatus
GGTTAGCTCACTTGGGAGAGCGTGGTGCTGACAACACCAAGTCAAGGGATAAGATCCCCTTACCGGTCATCTTTAAAAAAAAAAAGTCTGTGTATAACCACTGCCAGGTGGAGCACATCTTCAGGGAAACTTGGATTTGTGTTTCCCAGGCTACAGTCCTTAACCTTGACCCAAATAAACTCACTGATTTACATTTTTGCTGTGGTTTCTTTCCTTAGGTTGACAGTAGTTAAAAGAATCTAAGTAAAATCTGGCTCAGGGTTGGGGAAAACTCATAATTTTGGCAAGGTTGTAAGTCATCAACTTTGGAAGGTAAGGGGCAGGCAATTGAGATGGTGTTAAAGGAATGGAAGCCTCTTCACTGAGGAGCTTACTGATCATAGAAATATGAAAGGATTGCAGAGAACATAGAAGTGAGGGTTTATGAGTATTGAGTGAGCATGTTACCAAACTGCCCCAGCATGAACCTGTTTACATAAACTCTCTGTACTTCCTCATTTCCTTCTCCCCAGTTCAATTCTGATATTAGGTAAGTCTAGATGCTGTAAGAGTTACATCCGGAAATCTCTGTGGTACAACATAATAGAAAAGGGCCAATGCTAATGTTCCTGGTTGGTGGGTGACGTTCCATGTGGCTCAGGGACCCAGAACTTTTATCTTTTATCTCATAGGGCCCTGGTAGTCTCTACTAGGTCCTCTGTATTCAGGTATCAGAAGGGGAATATGGCAGGGCAGGCTCCACAGAAGCTTTTTAATGGACCACATTTGAAAGTAGCATACATTACTTCCACTCGTGGTTCATTGTGTAGAACGCAGCCACATGGCCGCACAGAACTGCAAGGAAGGCTGAGAAATATAGTCTTACTGGTGCCCAGGAGGCAAAAGACACAGGTTTAAAAGAACACACAGCAGTTTGGCTCTACCAAACCTTTTTATTACGACTGTACTTCATCCAAATTGGCCTAAACAATTCTACAAACGACCTACTTATTATGCAAACCATCCCAAGACTCAGGGGCTTCAAACAGCCACCACTGACTATCGTTCATATATCAGCAGGTTGGTTATGGGGGAGGAAGCTGAGCAAGGCTGGGAGGCTCTGCTTTTTACTGCAGGTCTGCAAGACGGCTTGGTGGCTGTGCTCTGTTTCTTTTTTCTTTAAAAAAAAATTAAAAAAAAAAAAAACAAACCAGATCATTTATTGCATGACTAATAATTGAAATTCTTAAGATGAACTGGGTGCTGCAACAGCTGCTCTCTTGGGTTCGGTGTTGTTTCTTCTTTGTGTGTTTCTTATCCTCCTCTCAAGACCAGTGGTCTAGCCTGGACAAGTTTTTCTCTGGGCAATGGCAGAAACGGCAAGCAGAAATATACATGGCTTCTTAAGGCTTGGACTGAAAACTGACCTGCTGTCACTTCTGCTTGTGTATTGTTGGCCAAATAAGTCACACAGTCAATCCCAAATTCAAATGGCCATAATGAAGCTTGGCAAGAATGAGGATTAGGGAGGGGTGAAGAATTGGGGCCAATACTGCAATCTGCCACATGGGGTGATATGGAGAAGGGACCACCCTGCATCATTTTTACCATCCACTGGCTCTCCAAATTGTAACAGAACTCAGTGATTTCTTTTCTTCCTTTTTTCTTTCTTTCTTTTTTTTTTGGTGGCTGGCCAGTGCAGGGATTCAAACCCTTGACCTTGGTGTTATAACACCATGCTCCAACCTACTGATTTCTGTGTGTCCTGCTCAATGTGTCTGAGGCAGTGCAATCCTGCTGTCTTGGTCAGTTCTAGCAACCTGGAATTTGTTGACCAGCATCCTTGTCTTTACCACCTCCAGCTTTCCATGGTAGCTCAGGGTGTACATTTTGAAACTGAGACACACACCCTCTATTTCTCTGTCCTCAGGATCTCTATATTGTCTGATCTCTCTGGAGCTTGTGCTTTTAGCCTGGACACTTTGGACAGTGGCTGGGGTGTGTACATACATGGAAACAAACCTCGGACAAGGCTAAATCACTAACGCACGGGAAAGGGAATGAGATTGGAGGTGGAGGTGGAGAGATTCGACCTATGCTCTGTGCTGCCTCCACACCTCCGGATTCCTTCTTCATTTTGTGCACACCAGCTTCCTGCCAGCCAGCGTCTATT
>NW_007735951.1:23979-25586 GCF_000696425.1 Galeopterus variegatus
AGTGGCTGGGGTGTGTACATACATGGAAACAAACCTCGGACAAGGCTAAATCACTAACGCACGGGAAAGGGAATGAGATTGGAGGTGGAGGTGGAGAGATTCGACCTATGCTCTGTGCTGCCTCCACACCTCCGGATTCCTTCTTCATTTTGTGCACACCAGCTTCCTGCCAGCCAGCGTCTATTCTCTTTGTTGCTTCTAGAACCTACTTTGCCAGATTAGGAAGTGACTGAAAATTAGCCCCCATCCCCATGCAGCTCTTATCCAATGGCTGACAGTTGTAGGGGAATAAAACTTCAGCTCCCAGAGCCCTGCTGGGGCCCATTCTGAAGTGTGATTTACATCTCCGACTCCCTCATGGAATTGAGCCAGTTACCCTTTCTGGGATGCTTGGCATCCTTCTCTTCCCTGTGTGAAGGTTGTCAGAATAAAAATGGAGTCACTCGTGTTAAAAACTCTGAGCCAGGGAAGGCCATGAAGGAAGGGTTCTCAGCATAAATGCTTGATAACAAGAGCTATCACAAAAGACTGCAACAACCACAACCTTGTGCAGAGGCCATCGCAACCTTACACAAAAAAGTACTCTGTGAGGACATCTGCCCAGCAAGTGCCTGTCCATCCTCAGACTGGTGCCACTATTGATCCTTGCAGCCAAGCATAATTATCTCAAGACAATTACGTCACCCTCCTCGTTTTTCCTTTAAAAACCTTTGTCTTCTTTTAACTCCCTGAATATGCACTTAGTTTGCTGTGGCACACATATTTCCATTCTCAAATAAATATCATTTTCTTTTAGAGAGTCTCCCTCTATGTCTGTTATTTAGGTTGACACCTGTCTCACTTCCTTACCTCCCTCCTGCCAACAGTTTTTTCTTGGGAACCACTTCCTAAGAAATTACTTCTCCATGAATCCCATCTTGAGATTTGCTTTGGAACCCAACCTAACACCAGGAAGTACCTGAATAGCAGGGAAGGGTGAGTCCCGAGAGCTGAAGTGCGAAAAGAGAAGGTTGGTCGTTGGGCTCCTACAGCAACCCTAAAACTGTAGACAAGAGGACGTGGCTGGAGGAAGTCACCAGGATGCTAGGCCACTTGTGGACCTGTGTAGCCTCTCTGGGCCTGGGAGGATCCGAGCAGCTCAGGAAGAGAGCCTGTGTACGGCCCCCGATTCTCTGTCTCCGCTAGTCTCTCTTTCTGCTCTCCTGGTGAGGATGAATTTTGTCTGAGCTCTTCCCTGCTCAGAATTCATGATGGAGACTGGGAGACCCTGTTTGACTCCCTACCCCTGTACCCTAGAAAACAGCTCAGACCGATGGAAAATATCAAGACTCATTTTCTCTCCTCACCCACATTTTTCTCTTTAAGGACCACAACCCAGGCCACACAGGGCCTTGGCCAGCCCCAAACTGGAAAAATGGCAAGGTCAAGGGCAGAACATTTCCCATTATCCCCACTTTTTCTCTTCTTGGCCTCTCACTGATACTTCCTCATGTCTTTCTATCTCTCCCCTCCCTCCCCTCTTTCTTCTCACCCCACCCACCATCCCTGTCTTCTCCCATCTCTCTTATCCCTTTTTCTATGTCTCTTCTCTTATCGCTCCTTAAAGA
>NW_007735951.1:26516-27726 GCF_000696425.1 Galeopterus variegatus
TTTTTTTTTTCTTTCTGGAGACTTGTGGTTTTCTCTAGTTCTTTGACATTTTAAGCTGTTACTAGCATTTCTTTGGTTTTGTTACTTTTCCTCTAGTTTATCTTGCTCATTATGTAGTAAACACTTCAGTAGGAAGCATTACGTCCTTGGTTCTAGGAAATTCTTAGTGAATAGTTTTTCACACGGTGTTTTCTTACCCATGCTCTCTTTTCTCTTTTTCAGGGAGATTCTATTTGGTGGACGGAAGCTGGAACTTTTACTTGCATTGTTACATATCTTAATTTTTTTCCTTACAGTTTCCCTCTTTCTGTCCCTTACTGATGCCTTCTGGGGCAGCATTTTTACCCTGCACATTCGTTTTTTAGCTGTATCTATTCTGCCATTCAACATACCTATGGAGTTCTTTATTCCAATAATTATATACTTTTTATCCTTATCTCCAGTTAGGTTCTACTTCATAACTTCCTCTTCTTGCTTCAAGTTTGCAATATACCCCCTTATTTCCTTAAGGATATTTCTTATGCTTGTTTTACATGCCTGATTAGCTCAACTTCATTGTTTCTACATAGCTTCCATGTCTTCCAAGCCAGTTGAGATATTAGAGCCTCCTGGGCATGCTGATGATTTTGTGCTTCAGAACAGGTAACAGTTCAGTGCTCCTTAAACCTGATAGAGTTACGTTATTATTATTTTTTGAACACTGATTTAGAGATGAAGTAGAAAAACTGATTTATATTAACTAAAAAAATTACTGGCAGAAAGAGAATTACTTCTTTTGGCTAGGGCAGAGAAAATTTTCTGGGAAAAAAATTGTCAAGGGTCATCTGTGTGTAGTGGACACTGTTGATGTCCATCTGTGTCACCCTTTGACCCACCCAGGTTCACCTGCAGCTTGGGCTGACAGTGTCCAGCGTAGGGAGAGCCTCTCAACTTCTCAGCTTGGCACCCATTTCTTTCCTACTGATTTTCTCTGGTATCAGTGAACTTACTTGGAAGCCAGATGCACCCCAACAGTGTGGGGAAGTTTAATGTCCTCTGGAGCAACTCTTACCCAAAAGGTGATAGGAGTTGTTTCATCAACTTCCCAGCCTCCCCATCCATCAGTGGGAAGATTCTGGGGCATTTCCCCTGGTTTCCCCCAACCCAGCACAGGTTAGGACCTTTAAAATTAGAGAATCTGCTGCTGGGAATGCAAAATGGTGCAGCCCCT
>NW_007735951.1:28347-29404 GCF_000696425.1 Galeopterus variegatus
CAGGTTAGGACCTTTAAAATTAGAGAATCTGCTGCTGGGAATGCAAAATGGTGCAGCCCCTCAGAAAACATTTTGTTAGTGTAGTGGGTTGAATGGCTCACAAAATATGTGTCCACCCAGAATCTGTGAATGTAACATTATTTGGAAAAAGTGTCTTTGCAGATGTAATTAAATTAAAGATCTCAAGGTGAGATCATCCTGAATTATCCCTGTGGATGCTAAATTCAGTGGTAAGTGTCCTTATAAGAGATAGAAGAGGAAAACACACAGACACAGAGAAGAAAACCATGTGAAGATGGAAGCAGAGACTGGAGTGATGTGGCCGCAAACCAAAGAATGCTAGCAGTCACCAGAAGCTGGAAAAGGCAAGGAATGATCTTCCCTTAGAGCATTTGGAGGGAGCACAGCCCTACCAACAGCTTGATTTCAGACTTCTGGACTCCACAACTGTGAGAGCATAAATTTGTATTGTCTTAGGCTACCCAGTTTGTGGCAATTAGTTACAGCAGTCACAGAAAACTAATACAGTCATTTCAAGAGAAGTGAAAACTTAGGATCCCAGAAAACCGTGTACAAGAATGTTTACAGTGGCTTTTTTCATGATTGCTTCAAACTGTGGAAACAATTCAAATGTCCTTCTACTGGTGAGTGAATAAACAAACTGTGATACATCTATGTGATGAAATACTACTTAGAAATTAGAAGGAACTTTTGATACACACAAGAAGGATGAGTTTTAAATGTTTATGCTAAACAAAAGAAGTCAAATTTAAAAAGCTACATACTGTATGATCCCATTTAAATGACATTCTTGAAAAGGCAAAACTGTGGTGATGGAGAATAGATAAGTGATTGTCAGGGCATACAGGGGTAGGTGGGGGTTGGGGGTGGGAGAGGTTGACTATAAAGAAGCAGCCCGAGAGAACTTTCTGGGGCGATGGAACTGTTCTGTGTCTTGTCTGTAGTGGTGGTTATGTTGGAAAGATTCAAAATGAATTCTTTTTTTTTTTTTTTTCTTTTTGTCTTTTTTCGTGTCCGGCAACGGATCGCAACCCTC
>NW_007735951.1:30903-34002 GCF_000696425.1 Galeopterus variegatus
CTCCCTGGTGCTTACTATCCAGCTGGTGCTCAAAATTCTGGTAAACCAGTCAGGCCAGGGTGGGAAGGCTGTGTGGGCCCAAGAACCACTGCTGATAGGCCTACCACATCCCATCTTGAAAGCTGAGGAACCTCAGTGCCATGCAAGGGGGGTGGTGGTGAGTGACAAGCAACATTTGGATGGCTCTGGGCTTCCTGTGGCCACTGGCAAGCTGGTGGCCGAGCACAGTGCTTCTCTTTTAGCATGGTGGCTGCAGCCACCTGCTCAGCCTATTCCTTCCTGATGGGGGCTGGGCTTTGCAAAGTGCTAGAGATAGTAGATGCAAAATAACATGTGTTCCATATGCCAATTGGTAGTGACCCTTTTCTGCTTCTTTCTTTTCCATTGTGTAAATTTTAAGCCTCTCAGATCTTCTTAAAAGAACACAACTTTTAATTGAAGTATAAGTGTTTTAGTCCATTTCGTATTGCTATGACAGAAATACCCGAGACTGGGTAATTTATAAAGAACAGAGGTTTATTTGGCTTATGATTCTGGGACAGCTGCATCTGGCACGGGCCTCAGGCTGCTTCTACTCATGGCGGAAAGTGGCAGGCAGCCAGCGGGTACAAGCAGATCACATGGCGAGAGGAAGCAAGAGAGAGAGAGGAGGTGCCAAGGTCTTTTTAAGCAATGAGCTCTCTTGGAAAATAATAGAGCGAGAGCTCACTCATTAATCCCCCCTCCCCCAGGGAGAGCATTAACACATTCATGAGGGATCCGCCCCCATGACTCAANCTCCCTGGTGCTTACTATCCAGCTGGTGCTCAAAATTCTGGTAAACCAGTCAGGCCAGGGTTGGAAGGCTGTGTGGGCCCAAGAACCACTGCCGATAGGCCTACCACATCCCATCTTGAAAGCTGAGGAACCTCAGTGCCATGCAAGGGGGTGGTGGTGAGTGACAAGCAACATTTGGCTGAATCTGGGCTTCCTGTGGTCACTGGCAAGCTGGTGGCCGAGCACAGTGCTTCTCTTTGAGCATGGTGGCTGCAGCCACCTTCTCACCCCATCCCTTCCTGATGGGGGCTGGGCTTTGGAAAGTGCTAGGGATAGTAGATGCAAAATAACATGTGTTCCATATGCCAATTGGTAGTGACCCTTTTCTGCTTCTTTCTTTTCCATTGTGTAAATTTTAAGCCTCTCAGATCTTAAAAGAACACAACTTTTAATCGAAGTATAAATGTTTTATACTTTATAAGTTTTTGTGTTGCTATGACAGAAATACCCGAGAATGGGTAATTTATAAAGGAAAGAGGTTTATTTGGCTTACAATTCTGGGACAGCTGCATCTGGCATGGGCCTCAGGCTGCTTCTACTCATGGCGGAAAGTGGCAGGCAGCCAGTGGGTACAAGCAGATCACATGGCGAGAGGAAGCAAGAGAGAGAGAGGAGGTGCCAGGGTCCTTTAAACAATCAGTTCTCACGGGAACTAATAGAGCGAGAACTCACTCACTACCCCCCACCCCCAGGGAGAGCATTAATCCATTCATGAGGGACCCGCCCCCATGACTCAATCAGTTTCCAACACTGCCACATTGGGGATCAAATTTCCACATGAGTTTTGGAGGGGACGACACATCCAAACTCCATCAATAAGATTCAGACATAAAGCTTCACAAATCATAAGGGGATGGCTTTATACCTTTTTCACAGCTGAACATCCCTGTGTAAACAACACTTAGATCAGGAAACAGAATGTTTCCAAACACCAAGCTCCCCCTACACTGCCTTTCAGTTTCTAACCCTCAGAAGTAACTTCTATCCTGGCTTATAACACCAAAGTCTACTTTTGTCTGTTCTTAAACTTCATATAAATAGAATTATACAATATGTACGCTTTAGTATTTGGCTTCTTTTACTCAACATAATGGCTTTGAGATTCAGCCGTGTTGCTTGTTACATGAATAAGTTTTTTTACTATTAGTTCTCATATTCCTTTTTACTGCTATATAGTGTTTTATTAAATATACAATTTATTTATCCATTCTACTGTTGATGGATTTCTTGTTGGTTTCCAGTTGTTGGTTGTTACAAAATTCTAGTTGTTGGTTGTTACGAATAAAGCTGCTATGAACATTCTAGAACATTCTTTTACCAGACATGCTTGCTTCTCCATTGAGTAAATACCTAGGAGTGGGATTGCTAGGTCATAGGTTAGGTGCCTGTTTAATTTTGGTAGATACTATGCAAAGCTTCCTAAAGTGGCTGCACCATTTTACACCCCCTGCAGCTGTGTGTGAGGATTCAGGTTGCTCTATATTAACATCCGCACTTGGTAGTTTCCTGCTTTTTTATCTTAGTCTTTCTGGTGAGTGTGTAGTAGAACCACACTATGATTTTAACTTGTGTTTCCCTGTTGACCAAGAAAGTCATCCACACTTTTTAATGTATTTATTTAGCTATCTGAATATTCTTTTTATGAAATGCCTATTCAAGACTTTAAGTCATTTTTCTACTGGGCTGCTTTTTTCTTGTGACTTGTAAGAGTTCTTTATAGATTCCAGGTACAAATCCTTTGCCAGAGATATGTAATGTATCTTCTTCCACTCTGTGGGTTGTCAGATGTACCAAATTTTTTTCTCTTAGTGCTAACTGGGAGAATCGCAGCATTTTACTTTGAAACTGTAGGCCTTTCTAACTGCTGGTAAAAACAAATCACAGCAAGACAAGAAAAAAAAAGCTTTTCATTCTCCACAATTTCAGGAAAGCAGGCATGATTCTGTATCATAAAAATACCCTGTAATGATTATTTCTAACAAAGGAATCTTATGAGACACCCAGACCTCAGATTTTGTTCTTTTTTTTCCCCTTTTTGTCTTTTTTTCATGACTGGTAACGGGATCGCAACCCTCGGTGTCGTGCCCGCACCGTGCTCAGCCAGTGAGCGGACTGGTCTCTATATAGGATCCGAACCCTCAGAGGGAGTGCCGCTGCGCTCCCAAGCGCCACATTCTACCGAGTGTGCCACCGGGCCAGCCCTAGATTTTGCTCTTATGTCCCACGTAAATAACTTTTCACTTCTAAAAAGTCTGTAATTACAATCGGTCGTTTGTTGGGCTG
>NW_007735951.1:34520-36092 GCF_000696425.1 Galeopterus variegatus
CACGTAAATAACTTTTCACTTCTAAAAAGTCTGTAATTACAATCGGTCGTTTGTTGGGCTGGAATCATTGATCCCTCTGCGCCATCCTGTGTAGATCACGAGTCAGGTAGTTGAAAGAAGATTCTGGCAGCTGTAGGCACAACAGACATGCTTTATTTCAGACAGGAGCTCTGCCTCCACTCCGCTGCTCTGCCGCCCTGCAGTTCAGA
This sequence comes from Galeopterus variegatus, assembly GCF_000696425.1. Taxonomy (NCBI): domain Eukaryota; kingdom Metazoa; phylum Chordata; class Mammalia; order Dermoptera; family Cynocephalidae; genus Galeopterus; species Galeopterus variegatus. The sequence continues at coordinate 34,730 of NW_007735951.1, forward strand.
GCAGTTGTCTCTTACATCACAAGTACACAATAGTGGCTAGAAGCCAAGGATTACATAAGCGCACATGCACAGTCACACTATTCTTATATAACTAGTTCACAGTGTATGTGCTAAAATGTGCTGAATTATGTCCTGCCTGATAAGAGGTGAGGAAGCCTGACTAAACTGTTTCTATTTTCCTTACAGTTGTTGCATAGTAAAAAATTTAACATTGTCCAAAGAGAGGTCTGGCCTTCACTCTGAGCTCCTGGGAGGTAATCTCTAAGTTACTTGAATGTCTCACCTAATAAAAGTGTCTTTATTTACCTGGGGTCTTTGGTGCCAGATAGTCTAACAATGTGATTGAGGGTGGGGGCTTTGGGTATGTAGTATCAGCTTGACCTGCAGAGTGGCTGGAGATGGGGATCAGCCATGTTGGTGACCAACCAGGTATACATGACCAAGCCCCAACAAAGACTGAACATCAAAGCTTGGGTGAGCTCTTCTCATTGGCAGTAATCCATTTATACTGCCACATATGGTTGCCAAGAAAGTTGGAGCTGTCCTTGACTTCTTTGGGAGAAGAACTGGACAACTGGAAGCTCTGAATGTGGAACTCACCCTGACTCTGCCCCATTCATCTCTTTCTTTGGTGGGTTTTAATCTGTATCCTTCACCATAATAGACCATAATCATTAGTATAACAGCTTCCAGTGAGTTCTGTGAGTCTTTCTAGCAAATTATCAAACCTGAAGATGTCTTGGGGCCCCTTGAACTTGTATTTGGTGTCAGAGTGAGGGTGGTGTTGGCAACCTAGAAACTCTGTAGTTGGTGTCAGAAGTGAGAGTGGTTTGTGGGCTGTTCCTGCATTTCACAGTTTGTCTCACTTAATAATGGCCCTGGTAATATTATTTTTATTGACATCCCTGGTTATATTATTTTCATGCACATATGTGTGAATATTTTTTAGTAAACCAGAAGAAAATCAGTGGCACATTTTTTTCTCTTATACTTTTTCCGCTACTAGATTTCTTATTTAAGTAATAATAAATAAGATTGTTTTATTTAAATTAATGATGCCTTTCTTGATGCTGTTTGTGACAGACTTCTAATTGTCCTCTAGTATGTATTTTCCCTTTTGTCCACTGGAATAAAGATTTTTTTTTTGATTGTTTGTTTTTAAAAGATGACCAGTAAGGGGATCTTAACTCTTGACTTGGTGTTGTCAGCACCATGCTCACCCAGTGAGCTAACCGGTCATCCCTATATGGGATCTGAACCCCTGGCCTTGGTGTTATCAGCACCACACTCTCCTGAGTGAGCCACGGGCCAGCCCTGGAATAAAGTTTTAACAAGACCCATGGCCACCCAGCTAAAGACTATG
>NW_007735951.1:36422-42276 GCF_000696425.1 Galeopterus variegatus
ACTTGGTGTTGTCAGCACCATGCTCACCCAGTGAGCTAACCGGTCATCCCTATATGGGATCTGAACCCCTGGCCTTGGTGTTATCAGCACCACACTCTCCTGAGTGAGCCACGGGCCAGCCCTGGAATAAAGTTTTAACAAGACCCATGGCCACCCAGCTAAAGACTATGTTTCCGAAACTCCCTTGCAGCTAGGTGCAGCCATGTGAATGCATTCCAGCCAGTGGGCTGTGAGTGGGAAGCAAAGTGTGTCCCTTCTGAGTCTTACCCTTAAAGGGAATGGACATCTGTTCCCCTGGCTCCTTTTTTCCTTACTGTTTGGAGATGAGGAAACTCAAGCAGCCATCTTAGACTGCAAAGTGGAAGCCATGAGTCACACATGGTATGTGAGAAAGAAATAAATGTAAAGGTAGGAGTCAGAAGTGACTCTCTTTGTGAAACTGTGTGTGTGTGCTCTAGTACAGGGCTCTGGCTGCCTGGAGAGGGCGCCTCTTAATTAGTCACAGAAAGGCTCCAGGTGGGCTGATGGCTCTAGAATTGTGCTGTCCTATAAAAATATAATGTGAGCCACAAATGTCAGCCTTATCTGTAATTTAAAATTTTCTAGTAGCAATAAAAAAAAAAGGAACAGATGAAATGATAATGGTAACATAACTAATAATGCAATTATTATATATTTTATTAAAATCAATGATATTAGTGATATATTAATATAATATAGTCATAGTGATATTATTATACATATTATATTAATACATATAATGATATTTAATATATACTAACATAATATATTTTGCTTAACCCAATTTTTCCAAAATATTATTTTAACATGTTATCAATATAAAAATTATTAAGATCTTTTATGATTTTCTTTGTACTAAGTCTTTGAAATCTGGTATGTGTGTTATACTCACAGCCCTTGTCAATTTGAACTCACTGTATTTTGAGCCTTCAGAGGCCACATGTGGCTGGCGGGCTGCCATATTGGGCAGGGCACATCTGGATCTTGAAGAGGATGAAGAGACACCAGCATAAAGGTTACAAACACGGAGAATGTGTGTACACACTGCCCTGTCATTTCACTGCTAGAGAGTCATCTGCAATGAACACTTGTGTGCAGGTCCTAGGATGTATGTCCAAGGGTGCTTGCTGTGGTGTGAACAAAAATATTGGAAACCACCTAAAATTTCACCAGTTGGGAAGTGATTAAATAAACAGGTTTCAAACTAACAAAGGAGTTATCATGCTGTTTAAACAGAACAAGACATTTTGAAATGTACTTACGAAGCACATTATTCTGAAAATAAAAAGGGATAAAGTACATGATTGAAACAATTGATGAAATTCAGTGAGGACCTGGATTACATAACAGTGTTGCATCAGTGTTACATTTCCTTATTTCAATAGCTATACTGTGGTTATGACAGAGAATATCTTCTCGTTCTTAAGAGACACACAATGAAGAATTTAGGACAAAGGGGCACGATGTTTCCACCTTCCTCTCAAATGATTCAGGGGAAGATGTAAACAGATGTAACTCTAGCTATAGTTAAGGGTGTATACCTCCTGTATCAGTTTCCGACGGCTCGCCAGCTCCCACAATCGCATGAGCCCATTTCTTAAAACGTCTCTCTCTTCCTCTCTCTCTCTGTCTTCTCTATTGGTTCTTCTCTCTGGACCACCCTGACTGATATACACGCCCCCCACCCCCCATAAATACGTGGTGGAAGCATACTAAAGCACGTGGACAAATGTTAACAATGCATCCATCTGGGTGAAGGGAATACAGGGTTGCTTTAACTATTGCAACTTCTCGTTCAGTTTGAAATTCCATCAAAATAAAAAGTTACAAAACAATTATCTGAGAAGGGGTTCAAAGCTTCATCAAGGGTCCAAGGCATAGAAAATGTTAAGATCCCATGCTTTAAGGCGGGATGCAGCTTTGGTCCCAAATCCTGAAAGTCAAGTGGGTGTGGCCTGGCCTCCTGGGTCGCCCTGCTCCGGCGCCCCCCTGAGGCTAGGGTGAGAACAACATCCCCTTCTTACGACGCCCCAAATCCCCATCAATAGACCTTCAAAACCCTTGCTGAGCACCGTAGGCCACATGTATGGCTTCATTTAGTGGAACTAAACCTTGCAGAACATCGTGTACCCACATTTCCATCTCAAAACACAAACACCGCGTTTATAAAAGTCTTGGTGAACGCACTCCAACTGTGAATTCAGAAGGTGGCAGGTGGTGGACATTTCCATGCCTTTCTTTTTTTTCTTTCTTTTTTTTCTGGGGGTGGAGGGAAGGGAGTGCATTTCTGGATTGTTGGAATGTTTTCAACGAGCAGGGATTACTTTTTCAATGAAAATAAAACTAGATTTTTTTTAACATTGAAGATTGCTGTAGAAAAATACTGTGGGGAAGGAGGTGGGTGATTATTGTGGAGTTGCAGAACAGTGTGGGAAAAATCGAGCCTGTTTCTGCAATCAGCGTCACAATGACACCCATTTGTTGTAGGCTGAAAAATGGCCCCCATGAAGTCCAAGTCCTACTTCCCAGAAGCTGAGAATGTGATCTCACATGGCAAAAGGTACTTTGCAGATGTGATTAAGTTAAGGATCTTGAGATCGAAAGATGATCCTGGTAAATCCGGATTTAATCACAAGGGTCATGATATGAGGGCGGCAGAGGGAGAAGTGAGACACACAGTGGAGGAGGAGGCAGTGCAATCTCAGAGGCAGAGACTGGAGTGATGGAGCCATAAGTCAAGGATTACGAAGCTGGAAGAGGCAAGGAACGGACTCTTCCCTGGATTCTCTGGAGGAAACATGGCCCTGCCAACTTCTTGATTTTGGACTTTTGGCCTCCAGAACTGTGTGAGAACAAATTTCTGTTGTTTTAAGCCACCCATTTCATGGCAATTTGTTACAGCGGCCACAGGAAAGTAATACAAAATGCTTTTCACCCAGCATGTCTCTAAGATAACCTAGAATGAAGCTGAAAAGGATGCGACATGGACCCCATTTCCAAGTCGGATGGTTGTGGCTTGTTGGGGGAGAGGTGCCGTCTCCTGACAACATCAAAACCTTAGAAGGAAGATTTAATAGCAAAATGTACCCAAGTGCTGGGCCACCTCCCCAGGCCTGCTTGGCCTCTCTGGGCCTCCAAGCAACCTGGCTGGGAGGCTGGGGATCACAATCCCTGCTCTCTAGGGCCCCATGAGAGTTTAAGCCAACTGGACCCCTGAGCTTTTCCCCAGAAGCCTAAGGCTTTAGAAGGAAAGAGAGAGATGGCCTCGGATGGGGAAACCAAGGCCAAGAGAGGGGCTGAGCCCAGACAGGGGCGGGAGCCTCTTTGAACTGGCTTTATCCCTTCTTGGACCAGGAACTCTCTCAGTTTTCTGAGCCCTGGCCTCCTTCCTCTGGCTGGCAGGGGACGTTTACAATCCTCGGGTGTGTGCCCACAGAGGGAGCCCCAGACACGGTGACCAGTGCGCTGACCAATGAGGACGCCAGAGAGGAAAGACGGGTTATTTCCTCCCTCCTATCTGCACCAGCCCTTGGGGCTTTAAAAGCCACAGTCTGGGGGCAAGAAGGACCTTCGATCGGGGAGCCCAAACAGACAGGAGGGATCATCGGGGAGCCCAGGAGACCAGAATATGGTGAGTCTCGGAAGGGAACAGGTGCAGGAGCCCTGTCACCTCCCATCTCTGCTCCTGTGGGTCCTTTTCCCTGTCCCCAACTCTCCCCTTCTGACTCTGTCTCTCCCTTTCCTTCCTCCCACTCCCTGTATTCAATCTACCCCCTTCTCTCCTCACCCTCATCCCAGACTCTCACAGTCCAGGGTTGGGATGTAGCCAAGGAATAACATTGTCAAGGGGTTGTGGGAGCGACTGCAAGCTCACAGGGCTGGGGACCTGAGACGTTTCCTCAGGGGAGGAAACTCTTCAGTTGGGTCTTGGAAGATGACTAAGAATTCCACAAGCAGAGAAACCCAGAAAAGCCTTTCCTGGCAGCAGGAATGTCAGGGGCCCAGGTTGGGAGGCTGGAAAGAGGTAGTTTGGAAGAATGATAAAGTTACTGATGTGGTGTTTCAGATGTTCTAATTCTAGAGATGGGGAAACTGAGGCCCCAGCAGGCACAGGGATGGCTTGGGTCATTCAGTGGTGGGTGGAAGAACTGGGTTATCCCATGGATTCTGTGAGTCTCGAGGGATTTTGTGTGTCCCCAGCGGACACCAGGGTTTCCATTCTGTACCTGCGTCCCTGTTGGGGCCACTGCACCAGAAGAGCTGTGATTTAGCACCTGCTGTCACAGAGGGTATTGCCTTGCTTCATCTGCGTGAAAGAGGAAATGGAAGGGGCCGGCCCGTGGCTCACTCAGGAGAGTATGGTGCTGACAACATCAGTGAGGTGCTGACAACACCAAGGCCACGGGTTCGGATCCCATATAGGGATGGCCGGTTTGCTCACTGGCTGAGCGTGGTGCTGACAACACCAAGTCAAGGGTTAAGATCCCCTTACCGGTCATCTTTAAAAAAAAAAAAAAGAGGAAATGGAAAACTAGTCGAGTGGGCCAGGGAGGGGTGTGATGTTGCTTCATTCCACCCTTGAGATCCGACTTGGGCAACTTTCAGAATAGGAGCAACAATTTGCTTTTTTTTTTTATTTCCATAAAATATGCCAAAGTACCAAAGGGTATTCAGTGAAAAGCAGCTCTCCCTGCCGACCCCAGAGCCTCTGACTGTTGTCGTTGCCCCCAGGAGCAGTTTATGGATAGCAGTTTCTAGTAGATCCTTCCAGAAATGGTCCACAGATGCCCATGAGCGGACGCTTAGGGACAAAGTAAGGGGTAGCTTGGTGTGGGGGACCTGAAACCAACTTCGACTTCTGTCTCTCCTGTGAGACTTGTCCTGTCTGGGCTTCCTGCTCCTTTTTAAGGCGAGGATCGTAAGAGAACCTATGTGGCCAGCTCCAAGCAAACAAACAAACAAACAACAACAACAACAACAAACCCGCAGAACCTACATCATAGGCTAGTTGAGAGAACTAAATGAGGTAGTGCATGGAAAGCTCTGACAACAGTGCCTGGCATACGACTGGTGCCCAGTGGGTGTGACATGTCTGTCCTCTCTCCCCCTTGCAAATAGAAGTACGTTTTATACATTATTCTACACCTTGCTTTTTTTTCACAAAACATATTGTTAATCAGTGTTTATTGAGTGCTTACTGCATACCAGTCATTTTGCTAAGCACTTGACATTTATTAATTTCTCTTTTGGTGGCTGGCTGGCAAGGGGACCCAAACCCTTCACCCTGGCATTGCCAGCACCACGCTGTCCCCAGTGAGCTAACTGGCCAGCCCTACATTTAGCAATTTCATATTAACCTATGGGGAAGGTACTTCATCGCCACGTATCTCAAGGGAGAGGCCTCCTCCTTTTTATCAGCTGTGTAATATTCCAGTGGGAGGTTCCATTCCCTGTCAGTGTAGACTTAGGTTGCTTCCAAGATTTTGTCTTTAAAAACTAAAATTGTCCTTCTACTTTCACCTTGGGACTAGTGATTGGGTTTCCAGAATTGCGAATGTTGAATCCAAGGCATGGCCAATTTTTATTTTAACAGATAATGCCAAAAGTTGTACCAATTTGAAAGACCCAAGTGCATGAGATTACCTGTTTGTCCACACCCTCATTTGCACAGTTTTACCAAACATTTTTTGTCTTTGAATTTGAGAGGCAGTTCACTGCATCTTCAAAGAATATGGAGGCTTATCTTTTTCACTTGATTTTTATTTTTATTCATTTTTTATTTTTATTTTTTCCTTTTTGTCTTTTTTTGTGACCGGCAACGGATCGCAACCCT
>NW_007735951.1:42587-43798 GCF_000696425.1 Galeopterus variegatus
ATGTGGGATCCGAACCCTCAGCGGGAGCGCCGCCGCGCTCCCAAGCAGCGCACTGTAGCAGGAACCGGGCCGGCCCTTCACTTGATTTTTAAAATGTGAGTGGTTTTGTTTTTATTGTTTAGGGATTTTTCATTATAAAGATTATGCAAATTCAAGAAAATAAACACTAGAGTTGAAGTGTCTGATCCTATTTCTCAAGGGTCACAACATACTACGGTTTTATGTGCTTCTGTGAGTGGATTGTTTGAAGATGTTGTGTCCATGTAGGAAGAGGGAGGGGGATGCTCAAGAAATGAAAGCAAACCTTGTGTTCTGTGTATTTACTGGCTCTGAAAGCATTCATAAGTGGGCCTGTTATTCCCACGTTAGTGGGGGGACAATTGGCAGGACTTCCCCTATCGGAAGGATAGGGAAACTGAAGCCACGCCTCAGCTGCCCAACTGTGCCCTAGTCATGCCTCTTCTCTGTAATCTCAAGTCTCCCCATTTCCTTCCTCCTCCCAGCCATCACCCCCATCCGGGCCCTCATCTTAATACGCCTGAATCCCTGTCACAGCCTTCCCTCTGGTGCTCCTGCCTCTTGTCTCACCTCCTCACAGTGGCTAGAGGGAACTTTCTAAATGAAAATTCTAACCTAGTCCCTCGCTACCTCAAAGACCATCCATGGCTCCCCATTACCCCAGGATAAAATACAAATTCTTTCACATGACGTTTGTGGACTTTCCAACCTGATCTTGGCCACCTGCCAGCCATGCTGGCCTTCTTTCCTTGGGGTCTTCTATCTAGAATGCACATCCCTCACTCCCACCATATGTTAGGACTGGTAGCCACTCAAAGAGAGGGCTCTGGAGTTCAACTCTCAGGAGTTCTCTCCTGTCTCTGCTCTTGCTAATTGAGAGGACTTGGAAAGGTCTTCACCTGTTCGTAGCCATAGTTTTCTCATCTGTGAAATAAGTGTTGCAGTAGCAGTAACCCTCCTGGGGCTCTTGCATGGGTTAAATGAGATAATGCACGAAAAGGGCTTAGGACAGAGCTTGGCGATTACTGTTTCTATTCTCGTAAGTGCCGTGTCTTCTCCTTTACGCTGCTCTCATCTGATCCATTCATGTCTCCTCATCGCTGCCACCTAGTTCAAGCCAACCATTGCTCCCCACATCACCTGGACAATTCCATGCTCCTCTGCTCCCAGCTTCTGACCTAGTCCTCTTTGTT
>NW_007735951.1:44551-46712 GCF_000696425.1 Galeopterus variegatus
CACATCACCTGGACAATTCCATGCTCCTCTGCTCCCAGCTTCTGACCTAGTCCTCTTTGTTCGTGCAACAGACAAGGGCTCTCCCTAAAATGAGCATGGGAATTTAGCAACAATATACCAGTACCCCCACCCTTCAGGTTGTTGTGACATGACTCTTGTTATTAACTAATCAACGAGCCAACACCTGGGAAGCACCTTGAACAGTGCCTGGCACTTATGACCCCCTGCGTAGCCTTCAACCTGCACTATCTGATACGGTAGCCACCAGCCACACGTGGCTATCTAAATTTAATTAGAATGACCTAAAACTAAAAGTTCAGTTTGTCAGACACGCTGGCCACATTTCAAACACTCAGTAGCCACCTGCGGCTCTCATATTGGACGGTGCAGATATCGAGTGTCTCCATCATCGTAAAAAGTTCTATTGGACAGTGCAGCAGTTTTATAGTTTTATGTCTCCAGGACCTTTTCCTGACCCCACTCCAGGCTGGACTCTTTACTAAATATTCTTGGTTGTCATCACAGTTGATTAATTTCTTTCTCCCTGTAGACCAGAACCTCTCCAAGGGCAGGGACCAGGTATGTCATGAACCAATCCTCCAGCCATTGAATATTTGTTCAATGAAGAAATGTTCTTAGAATCTTTCTTAGACTCCTAGAAAGGTAGAGCCACGGATGGTTTGATATGTTTTATATATATAATATTCAGTTTTTGGAATGGGCAATGCACTTACATGGTTCTATATCCAACAATGAACAAAGCAGAGATAGGGAAAAGCTGCCTTCCAATTCCTGTCTCCCCCAATTGCCCCATTTTCTCCCCAGGGACAAGCACTGTTATAAGCCGCTGGAGCTAGTTTGTGCACACGCACGCGCGCACACACGTGCAGGTAGAGACAGATTGAGAGGACGATCCCCTTCTGTAGACAGCACGCTTTACGCACAGCTCCGCTCTCGCTTTTTTGATTTCGCCCCTATCTCGAGGTCTTTCCACATCACCACTTTAACAGCTTCCTCATTCTTGTTGATAGTTGCGCAGTATTCTGTTGTTTGGATGTGCCGTCGTTAATTTAGCCAGTCCTCTCTCCAGCAAGGGGAAACTGGCTTAAATTAGCTTAAATGCTTCAGTTTTTTCCAGTCTTTGTGGCGATGCTGCAACGGCAGAACTTTCTAGCTGTTTGCATCAAGGGGATCCTGAAAACCATAGAGTTAGAATCAGCATTTTTTTTTTTCTGCTGTCATGAAGTCAGTGAGAGGAAGGGACTGAGTGAGCTCACGCCAGGAAAGGAGCTTGGTCAGCTCATGAGGGGCGCTGGGGGTGGGGAGGCTCCTCTTTAGAGGGTCTGAGTCATTGTGCAGCCAAGGATTGCTGACAGCTTGTGAAACCAGCGGAGGGAAAAGTGAGTTTCATGTATACATCTGAGGGTGACATTCCAAATACTTAACAACCTGCTAAGATGCAGAGCCCCCCTGAACGGGGTCTGGGGCCTCATGCTGTGCCTGGCATTAACCCTTTAGTGACCTGAGCATGGGCACCTGTGGGGGAGGGTCCCAGAGTAGGAAACGGGAGACCAGAGTGCTGGGGGGCATAGTAGGGTGGGTGGCTGAGGGCAGGGGCTATTTACTAATGGAAATATTTCAAAAATGTTAACTTTCTATTTTGAAATATTTTCAAATTTATAGAAAAATTACAAGAATAGTACAAAGAACTCTCAGATACTTTAAACTCAGATTCTCCAAATTTACTGTATCTATTATCTATCTGCCTCATCCATCGTCCCCCCAAGCACCCATTCATTCATCCATCCATCCCCCGTCCATCATCTATCAGTGATAGATCTCCATCCACCCACCCATCCACTCGACACCTATCACCCACCTGTCCGTCATCTGTCTATCATCTATCCACCCATTTCTGTATATTGATCAGCTATCTGTGTATCTATGTATTTATCTATTCATATGTTATCCACCCATCCATCATTTATCTATATCTCTACCTTCCTTTCTATCTATATCTATCATTTATCATGTTTTTTCCTGAACTTTTTTGAGAGTAAGTCGCAGGCACCATGTCCCTTTACCTGTAATTATTTCAGTGTCTGTTTCTCAAGAACAAGGACATCCACCCACATGCACACAGCACAGTTATCAACGCCAG
>NW_007735951.1:47855-49940 GCF_000696425.1 Galeopterus variegatus
GCTGACATCGACATGTTCCCTTTCAGTAATTTAATCCCTGCTATGTCTCCACCAGCAAGTTCCCAGTGATCACAGCGTGGCCAACCTCAGGGCAACACGAGACAACTGCAAATTGAAAAAGAGCGGTCCAGAGAAAGACAATCTGAGCTCTTCAATAATCATACTATCAATAAATAATAATAGCGATGACTGCCATTTCTTGCCCCCTCCGGTGTGCCAGGCTCTGTGCTAGGCGATTAGACATTTTTCATCTTATTTCACCTGCAAGGTGGGTGTTTCTGTTTGCGTAATCCTCAGTCTGCAAATTCAAATGCACTCAAAATCCAGCTCTGAATATTTCTATAACAACAATTTCTCTTACTCACCGTCCCTGTTTTCCTGGATTGGTGTCCACAGCGCCCCTTGGAAATGGTGGGGAGGCGGCTGTGTGAGTTTGCATCCCGGCCTGTGCAGGTCTGAGTTACTATCTGTGCCACCGGGAACAGGCTACTGCCTGGTGCCTCTTGTTTCCTCATCAACAAAATGGGCGTATTAATAGAACCTACTCATAGGGCTGTGGTCAGGACTGAAAGAGCTAATGCCATGCTGGGCACGTAGAGGTGCTCGGTAAACACTGGCTGCTTTAATATGATCATTCTGGGCCCTGCATGGTGATTTTCACGGAGTGTCTGGTGTCTCTGGACACAGATTTGCCTACAAGGCTTTCTTCAGTCCAGCTTCCACCCCCAGCAGCCTTTCTCTCTTGGGGGCGTAACAGCTTCCTGCAATTCTGTCTGGGAAGAAGTGCTCAGGACTCTTCCATTCTTTATTTTATTTTATTATGAAAACTTTCGAACGCACAGAAGTGGAGAGAACGATGTTACGATACCCTGCGTACCCATCAACCAGCTTCAACAGTTATCAACAGCACCATTCTTAGCCACCTAGCTCTCCCCTCCTCCCGTCCTCTCTGTTTCTCTCCCTTCTTCCCTCCCTCCCTCTTTTCCTACCTCTCCCTTTCCCTCCCCAGTAGCTATTTCTTTTGCTGGAATGTTTTAAAGCAAACCCAAGACATCCTATTTCACCTGCTATGTATCTCTATCACAGAAGGCCCGGTCCTACTTTAAAAAAAAAAACAAAAATACAATACTATATCACATTTATTAAATTAGCTCTGATTTCTTACTATTATAAAACATCCAGTCTGTTTTTAAAGCTCCCAGATTGTTTCAAAAATGTCTTCTTTTCCGGTTGGTTATTCAAATCGGTATCCGAATGAGGTCTTCCTATGGCCTTTAGTTGAAATTCCTCTTAAATCCCTTTGAATCTGTAACAGTTCTTCTTTTTTAAAAATGCTGTCATTTATTTGTGGAAGAAACCAGACCTTTCTCCCTCCAGCGTTTCCCGCAGTCTGACTTGGCTGACTGCGTCCTGTAAACGAGGAGTTTGAAATCCAGAACCTGGATTAGATTCAGGTTCCATTTGTTATTTCTTGTCAAAGATGACTTCCCAGGGGGTGCTCTGTCCTGCCACCGCCTCACGTCAGATGGCACAGACTGTCTGCTCGTCTCTCTCATGGCGCCAGCCCAACCCATTCGCTGTCAAGTTCTCTGTCAACTTCTCACCTAGATGGCTTTCTGAGACGTTGGTGGTCACTGTCCACGTGCATGATTTCGTCAGTCCTGTCATTCCTCCTGCAGACATTATCTTAAAATTCTTCTACAAAGAAGGACTATCCCACTTTTAATCTTTGTTTTACCCTGAAATATGAGGGTACTTTGAAAAGTTCATGGACGGATCTGTATTCTCTTCTTTTTCCCCACTTTTACACTTACTTTATTTGTTCCAGTAAAACAATTACTCACTTACATAACAAATGTTTCTTGAGCACTCACTGTGTCCTGTGGGGGGTGTTGTCTTTTTCGCTAGTAATGGGGTAAAAAGCCTGTGCTCCTTTATCTTCCCTTCTACTTCAGGGTCTGAACGCTGATGTTTCAGCCACAACTTTTTTAAAAAAAAATATCCCCAAGTTCGTACAATTTTCACCTTCCTCTTATCTATTAAATCTTCTCCTCCTTCTCACAGTCTCTGTTGTTATGAGTTAAT
>NW_007735951.1:50856-56478 GCF_000696425.1 Galeopterus variegatus
CCTTCCTCTTATCTATTAAATCTTCTCCTCCTTCTCACAGTCTCTGTTGTTATGAGTTAATCTCTGAATTTCTCGTATGAATCCCTTCAAAACCTTTCTCACTCAGCTACCTGCCCAGTCTGTGCCGAATCTAATCTTCCCTCTGCAGAACAGTCTGAGTGATTTTTATGAGATGGAAATCTAGTGCGTTACCGCTAGGTTTAAAGCCTGCCCAGGTCTCATGTATTATCTTTTAATTCTATTTTTTCCATGAATTTTTTGAAGTACCTTCATATACTTTATACAGAGTTTGCTTGTTTTTATTATCATTATGAAGTCACATTATATATTAGTGTGTCTCATTTCATTGCAATTATTATTTGGTGCTCAAATTGTCCCATATTAGGGTAGTGGTAACCATTTCAGGCTGTCTCTTTGTCCTATTGACATGACCTGTCATTTACAAAGAATTTCCTTACTTTCTAGTACAAGATGTTGTGGGCTCACCTTGGTATATTTCCTGTCCTAGAATAGGAATCAACCTTTCTCCAAGGAGCCTTGGCTTCTTTGAATGGCAGATAGTCTTTAGAGACCATAATCCAGGTGAGGCCCTTTTGTTCTTGAACTCATGACCTGTCTCTTTTCCTTTCATCCCTCCTACCCTCCGTCCAGCAAGGAAAAAAAAATTCATTTCTTTTTTTTCAGATTTTTAAAATTATTTTTTTTTCCTTTTTTTTTTTTTTTTTTTTTTTTGTCTCTTTTTTACTGACTGGCAACAGGATCGCAACCCTCGGTGTCGCGCCCATACCAGGGACCGGCAACGGGATCGCAACACTCGGTGTTTCGCCTGCACCTCGCTCAACCGGTGAGCAGGAACCGGTCTTCACATGGGATCCGAACCCTCGGCGGGAGCGCCGCCGCGCTCCCAAGCAGCGCACTCTCCAGTGCGCCACCGGGCCGGCCCTAAAATTATTTTTTAATTTACACATAATAATTGTACATATTTATGGGGTACAGAATGATATTTTGATGCCATGTGAGATGATCAAATCAGGGTGATTAGCATATCTATATTTCTTATTCTTCCTTTTGTTGACCCCAGATATTTTTTCTCTGCTTAAGACTGATAAATCTCCCCAATGGCCTATGGTTTTGGAATAATGATAGTTAAAACTGATGGGCTGCTAGGCGCTCCGTGGGAGTTAGCTAGGAAAGAAAGGGAGGGCATGGAGCCGTAAGGGAACTTGCAGTGAGAGGGTCACACAGGCTTCACATAGGCAGTCAGGATCTGGACCCTAAAGCCAAAACTCCTAACCCTAGTGCCATTCTGAGCCGTAACTGGAGCCCAGGGTAAAAGGACACATCAACACATCGTGCGCGCTCCTATATACCCTTAGCGAAGTATCTTCCCACAGTTTGAACCAAGTAGAAAAAGTTAATAAAGTTCTGAAAACACTCACCAGAAAGCCCCCGATCCCCCATGACTGTCCAGAAAGCCCTCTTTGTGCCATATGTTTGCACACTGTGGACAGTCACGCTGTGCACCTGCGTTAGCTCCCCCAGCTGAGAATGCACACCGTGGGCTGATTGGAAACTGCAGCTGCGGTTGCACAATAGATGCAGGGTCACAAAACAAACAAACAACGCAGGCTGTCTTTGTTTAAAACTTGGAAATTTTTTTCACCTGGGATTTTTGGCATTAATTTGGATTCTTTAAAATATTGTATTAAAATATTACTTATCTTGATGACTGAGTTTTTTGGGGTGCCCTCCTCCTCCTTACATCTTGTGCCCTCCAAGGTAAATGAGATACTGCACAACCACTGCCTTCTCTGGGTGGCCACTTGAAGGAGGAGCACAGAGCTGATCATCTGCCTCAGTGGGTGGAAGGCAGGAAAAGGGAGTGTGGTGACAGCCAGATGTGTGTGGGGAAGCTATCTGTTAATAGCATCTCTGTAAGTGATATTAAAAATTTCTAACAAGTGGCATGTCCTGGTCACTGACCAATCAGAATGGATAGAGGCTGCAGCCTTGCAGCAGGGCTGGGCTTTAACCATTTGGTTGCTGGATCATGGGAAAGTCCAGGGGGTTCTGGAGGGAAATGGCAGGGTGGCAAGTGACCAATCAGCATTTCGATATTTTAATAAATGGTGTGGGGCTGGCCTGTTACCTCAGTTGGTTAGAGCACAGTGTAGGTAACACCAAGGTCAAGGGTTTGGATCCTTGTGCCAAAATAAATAAGCAAGTAAGTAAATAAATAAATGGCGTGACACCCCAGCTGACTGTCAGCCTTCACATCTGCATTTCCCAGGATAAGCTTGAGTGCAAAAAGTCACTTGAGTGACAGGCTCCCCTGGCACGTGTCTCCAGACTCATCCTCTCCCTGCCTCTCTGATTCCACTTAGGATCCCGTGGACAGTAGCACCAATGATTACTCCAACTATGATTCCATAACCCTGGATCCCAGCACTCCTGTGGATAATGTTTCCAACACACTGCACATTCCCGATGTCCTGGCCTTGATCATCTTTACAGTTGTCTTCCTGGTGGGAGTGCCGGGCAACACCCTGGTGGTCTGGGTGACGGCATTCGAGGCCAGGCGAACAATCAATGCCATCTGGTTTCTCAACCTGGCGGTGGCCGACCTCCTCTCCTGCCTGGCACTGCCCATCTTATTTGTATCCATTGTCCAGCACGGCCACTGGCCCTTTGGTGTGGCTGCCTGCCACATCCTGCCCTCCTTAATCCTGCTCAACATGTATGCCAGCATCCTGCTGCTGGCCACCATCAGTGCTGACCGCTTTGTGCTGGTGTTCAATCCCATCTGGTGCCAGAACTTCCGAGGGGCTGGCTTGGCCTGGGTGGCCTGTGGCGTGGCCTGGGCCTTGGCCCTGCTGCTGACCATACCCTCCTTCCTATATCGTGCGGTGCATGAAGAGCACTTCCCACCCGGCGTGTTCTGTGGCGTTGACTATGGTAAAAACGGTCAGCGCAGGGAGAAAGCCGTGGCCATCGTCCGGCTGATCGTGGGCTTTCTGTGGCCGCTGCTCACCCTCACCATCTGTTACACCTTCCTTCTGCTCCGGACATGGAGCCGCAGGGCCACGCGGTCCACCAAGACACTCAAGGTGGTGGTGGCAGTGGTGACTAGCTTCTTTATCTTCTGGCTGCCCTACCAGGTGACAGGGATGATGCTGGCCTTGCTCCAGCCGTCCTCAGACATCTTCCAACAGGTGAGCAAGTTGGACCCTCTGTGCGTCTCCATCGCCTACATCAACTGCTGCATCAACCCCGTCATCTACGTGGTTGCGGGCCAGGGCTTCCAGGGCCGGCTCCGCAGGTCCCTCCCCGGCCTGCTCCGGAACGTGCTGACGGAGGAGTCCGCGGTCAGGGAGAGCAAGTCTTTCACACGCTCGACGGTGGACACGTCGGCTGAGAAGAGCCAAACGGTGTGAGGGGAGGCGTCCCAGGTCACCATCCGCCTGAGGCTCTTCCCCGGTGGTCACCCTCTTTCTACTGATTTCAACTCAGCTCTTGGTGAGGTGGCGTTGTCTTGGTGACCTCTGCTTCCTTCCTTCTCTTTCCCAGACTTGTCCCTCCTCTTCCAAACTAACTCTTCTCATCCTACTCATCCTTCCTCATTTCCAACATTAACGCTTCCTTCTGGGGACACCAAGCCTGTCTTTCCATCCAAGTCTTTTGAAACACAAACTGAAACCGATGTACCTGGGAACCTCCATACAGCAACGCTCGTGCGTGTAGCGTTCATCAGAACATATCGAATACACACAAATAGAAACGTTCTCACTTTCTAAAAAATAGGCACGTATTTATTTTATGGAGAGTTGGGAAAAAATTGTCACCGGCACCTCAAGTTATTCTTGCTTAGGAGGATAGAGCAAAAGTCCATAGATCTAGCTAAGCCGTTGTGAGTTGATTTAAAGAAATACATTCAGTTAAAATGTTACTTAATTGGGTTTTTAGAAAAAGTGTTAAGTAAGCAGATGTTATTTGGTCATGGTAAAAAGTGTGCGGAAGGCACGCCTACAATGATCCGGGTTGGGGAACATTGGCCGGGCAGAGGCACATCCAGCAGTGGCTTCCTGGTATGGGGACATGGGAGAACTTGACTTTTTTACTTTGAAAACTGCTTTGTTTATGCTTTTTAAAAAATTAGGGCTGGCCTGGTGGCGCACTCGGTAGAGTGCGGCGCTTGCGTGCACGGTGGCGCTCCCGCCGAGGGTTCGGAGCGCGGTGCGGGCGCAACACCGAGGGTTGCGATTCCGTTGCCGGTCACGAAAAAGGACAAAAAGGGAAAGAAAAAAAAAAATTAGACTTTTTATTTTGAGATCATTGCAAACACAATGCAACAATTAATTAATTAATTAATAATTAAATAAATGTAAGAAATAAATACAGAGGTATCCTTAGTACCCTGTACCCAGTTCCCCACAATGGTAACATCCTGCAAAGGAAAGTTAGTCTCACAACAGTCAAGATACAGAACATTCCCATCACCACAAGGACCCCTCTGGATGCCCTTCTATGGCCATGCCCGCTTCCCTCTGCCCTCTCCAGCCTTCTCCTTAACCCCTGGCAGCAGGACACCACACTTCATGTCTTTAACATCCTTTCAAGAATGTTATTTAATGAAATCACCCAGTATGTAAACTTTTGAGCTTTTTAAAAATGAGTATGCATGACTTTAATGAAGAAAATAAACAATAATAAATATTGAAATGTTGTGTTATTTATAAGGCATAATTGACTTCACACTATTTCTGCTTAGTGTTGATTTTAAAAAATTAGGGCCCACCCGGTGGCACACTCGGTAGAGTGCGGCGCTTGGGTGCAAGGTGGCGCTCCTGCCGAGGGTTCAGAGCGCGGTGCGGGCGCGACACCGAGGGTTGCGATCCCGTTGCCGGTCACGAAAAAGGACAAAAAGGGAAAGAAAAAAAAAATTAGACTTTTTATTTTGAGATCATTGCAAACACAATGCAACAATTAATTAATTAATTAATAATTAAATAAATGTAAGAAATAAATACAGAGGTATCCTTAGTACCCTGTACCCAGTTCCCCACAATGGTAACATCCTGCAAAGGAAAGTTAGTCTCACAACAGTCAAGATACAGAACATTCCCATCACCACAAGGACCCCTCTGGATGCCCTTCTATGGCCATGCCCGCTTCCCTCTGCCCTCTCCAGCCTTCTCCTTAACCCCTGGCAGCAGGACACCACACTTCATGTCTTTAACATCCTTTCAAGAATGTTATTTAATGAAATCACCCAGTATGTAAACTTTTGAGCTTTTTAAAAATGAGTATGCATGACTTTAATGAAGAAAATAAACAATAATAAATATTGAAATGTTGTGTTATTTATAAGGCATAATTGACTTCACACTATTTCTGCTTAGTGTTGTGTGTGTGTGTGGATTGGCTAGAAATATTGTACAGACCAACTCTGTGCAACAGAGTTATGATGAGTCGCATATGTAGTTTCAAATTTTCTAGTAGCCACATTAAAAAAGTAAAAAGAAGGGCCGGCCCGGTGGCGCACTGGATAGTGCGCCGCTTGGGAAGCGCGGCGGCGCTCCCGCCCGAGGGTTCGGATCCCACATACAGACCGGTTCCCGCTCG
>NW_007735951.1:57478-59742 GCF_000696425.1 Galeopterus variegatus
AAAAAAAAAAAAAAAGGAAAAAAAAAAAAAAGAAGATCCCTTGGGTCGAATAGCTTGTGATTCCAACATTCTAGGAGTCTGTGATTCTAACACTCCAGTCTTCAGAGTCTTTGATTTAGATCAGGGGTCAGCAAATCTGGCTTAGTGCTTGTTTTTGTAAGTAAACTTTTGTTGACACAGCCATGCCCATTTGATCTATGTCTGCTTCCACACTACTGGAGCAGAGTTGAGAGGATGTGACCGAAAACTGGAGTGACTGTTTTAGCCACAAAAATGAAAATATTTACTTTCTTTTTACTGAAGAAATTTACCAACCCTTTATCTAAGATATGTAAAGATTCTAAGATGGATGGTGATTTCACAGATGTTTATTTTCTGATTGTGCTTTATAACTTACACACATGTTGACATTCTTTTCCATGCATCAAATATCACATGCTATATATATACTTTTTTTTCTTTGTAATCAGTTTAACATTGCATGACCTAACATATAAGTACCAGCTATTCCAGAAGGGAACAAGATGTTTCAATGCAGGCAAATGTAAACAGGGCAATTCTTCATCACCAGTTTTCTTTGAATAGGCATAAATTGGTTACAATAATTTCCTATATGTCTTTTACCTTTTGGTTGTTGACTATGACTGTCCAATGTGGCAGAATTCTCACAAACTTCCAAGCATTAAAGTAGGATAACCCTCAATGGACAGGCATTGGGGGTTAGGACAGTAGGATAACCAACAAAGTCAGGCATCGTGTTCACACTGTTATCATTGCATCCGAAGCACTTCCCACAGGGCCTGGCACTTTGTAGGTTCATTTACCCTTTATTATAAAGGGCCAGGTCTGGGGGAGGGGCGTGGAGCTTCCATGCCCTCCCCCACGCGCCACCCTCCGGGAAACTCCAGCTGTCTGGAAGCCCTTCACATGCTGTATATTGTTCTGTATTTTATCGTTCAAAAGAGAAAAGATGTGGTTTCCCCATCTCAGCCACTTGCCCTGTCAGCATCCTACGGAATGCCAAAATTCATCCTATTTGGGGGTGAATGTGGTATAACGGTTTATTTATTTGTTGTTCTGAAAAATCACAGTAAGATGAAAAAACACAGAATTGGTGGCAGTTAGTACATTTCCAGTGTTGTGCAACCACAACTGCTATCCAGCTGCAGAGAGTTTTCACCACCCCAAAAGAAAAGCCATACCAGGTAAGCAGTCACTCTCCACTCCCCATCCTGTCGGACCCTGGCAACCACTAATCTGCATTCCGTCTCTATGGATTTGCTCGAATTCAACCTATTTTGACCTACAAAGATGGCAATTTCATGTGAGTTGACTTAATAATCTTCTAGGATGTTCTCATTCTAAGTTTCTCCGGGGAGGAAATGGTGGGTGAGTTGAGGGGCTGGTGGTCAGCATCTCATAGGGTGGTTAAGAAAGGACCCCCCCACAGAATGCCCCTCCCAGCCTTCTGAGGCCTGTAGAGACCCTGCTTTTGGCCCACAGCACCCCACACCCCCAGGTTAGAGCCCTCAGCTCCAGGGACACCAGTCAACCTCTGCATCCCAGAGAAACTTACACCCAGAGACTTAGTGGCTAGATAAGGAATTCGTCAAGATCAAGCAATCTGAGAAAGAGACTCCTGTAAATTCTTTAGGTCAGAGGAAGTTGGACCTGATAAAGGATAGCCTTCCACTGTCAGTTTCTTCCATCTTAAGTCTCTTCTTCTGACCAGGGCAGGTTCCCACAGGGGCCTAGGGTTGGCAGGATGTAGGAGATGAGGAAGTTCCCAGGATGGGGCAGGGGGGAGGGGACTGAGGGGACATTTGCCTCTATTGGGGTCTGGGGCCAGGCTTGGCCAAGAGAATATCAACCAGGGAAGGGACTGGAGATGCCCCAGGTCACAGATCGATTCCCTGCCTCTTTCCTCAGGAACGACTTCCTCTAACAGCGTGATTTTATTCTCTAAACAAGAAGAAAACAAAAGTATAAATATATCCCTTCAGCGTCTAAAGCTTGTGCAGGGAGGAGCACAGACACCGAGAAGTGCTGAATAAAGAGATTCCAAAGCCGGAGTTGGAGCCACTTCCTCTAGCTAAGCCTGCATTGCGTGAATGTGTATTTTAAGAATTTATATTGTATTCTTTGTTGTTGTTGTTAATTTCACAAACATGTACACAGCATATGTGCCAGGTGCTGTTCTGCATGTTTTAAATCTATTCACATATTTAATGCTCATGGCAACCGTCCACTTCACAGATGAGGAA
>NW_007735951.1:60456-62182 GCF_000696425.1 Galeopterus variegatus
TGTTTTAAATCTATTCACATATTTAATGCTCATGGCAACCGTCCACTTCACAGATGAGGAAGTTGAGGCTCAGAGGATCTGAGGCCCTGAAACTTGGCAATAGTGGACCTGGAATACGAATCTTATCGTTCTGGCTCTAGAGCCATGTTCTCAGCCACTGTGCTGTGCTAGGAGAGAAGGTTAAGAAGCACTGTGGTTAACAGCTTCCCCTTTTACAGATGGAAAGTTGGATCTTCCCAGAGAGCAGGTAGGATTTGTTTGTGTTTTGCCTGCCACTGAGGCCTCAGGTCCTGCACCTGGCCCACTTGTGCTTTTGTGGAGGTTGTGACCCTGGGCTATCTTTCTCAGAACACACGAGTAGGGAGGAATATTTATCTGTCCCTGAGGCTCTGCAGAGGGCAGAAGGGAGGGGCTGAGCTCTCAGCTGGAGGCCGGGAGGAGGGTGGCATCAGCGGGTGCATTCAGGCAGGACCTCAGAGGGCCATGTCGGAGACTGAACCCAGGCCAAGACCTGCAGACCTTAAAGGGGAAACCACATGCAGGTCTGGCTTCCAGGAAGCTGGTGACATTGACACTAGGGTTGCGGACATGGGGTCAGCTCTCCGCCCATCCACGCTGTCTCCAGCCTCACTGGCTGTCCTGTAATTTTGGGCTACATGAGTCATGGGCAGAAGACGGGACAAACACACCCTGGGAGTGGGAAAAGGCCACTCCTGTTTTTCCTGGTTGTGATGGTTTACTGGGGCACATGAGGTGGCAGTGCCCAGACGCGTCAGACAGGAACCCCAGCAATTGGGGCAGATTCCAGGAGTCCGTCCACCAGCTGCCAGATATGGGAGAGAGACCCCGGAGCTCCTGAGTTCTGGCTGTGGGTCTGGAGTGTGCTCTCAAGTGGCATTTAGCCAAATTGGGGAGGCTCTTGGAAGAGACGGTAAGGATGGAGGGATAAGAGAGGGCAGGAAGAAGAGGGAGGGATTTCATGATCCTGCTATCCTAGAATTGCTACCTTCAGAATCTAGGAATCAGAACCAGAATTCAAGATGTGTAATCTTTGCTTCACCGCCCTGGAATCCAGGTCAGAGTCCTGGACTCTTGGCATTCACGTGGGCAGACCAACAGAAAAGCTCTTGTCAAAGGGTCCAGACATTTTGTCACACTTAGGCGTACAGGACACAGCCTCTCTCAAACCTGCAGGAATTCTTGCAGTTTCTGGCGAATCAACCAACCTGTAGCATGCCCTGTGAACAAGCCCTTATCTCAGCGATTTCATTTCTTAAGGAAGCTTCTTTCACTTTATTTTGATGTACAACATACACACAAGAAAGTGCACATGCCAGAACTGGGCAGCTCACAGCCAGGTAACCAGCACCTGGGCCAAGCACAGCACAGTCCCCCGGCCCCCTGGGGACCTTTCCCAATCACTATCCACCCGAAAGGTAGTCAGTCCTGACTTCTAACGCCATAGAGCCCTTTTTGCCTGTTTTTGAAATTTCTATGAATGGAACCATTTAGTACATTCTCCTGTGTAACTGGCTTCCTTCCCTCAACATTATATCATGAAATCCATCCATATTCTTGCGTGCAGCTTGTTCATTCTTTGTTGTAGAATATTCTACGGTGTGAATATACCATGATGTGTTTATTCATTCTGCTGTGGGTGAATATTTGGGTGGCTTCCCATCTTGGGCGGCTGTGAACATTCTAGTACATTTGGAGAACATACACG
>NW_007735951.1:62888-68101 GCF_000696425.1 Galeopterus variegatus
TATTCTTGCGTGCAGCTTGTTCATTCTTTGTTGTAGAATATTCTACGGTGTGAATATACCATGATGTGTTTATTCATTCTGCTGTGGGTGAATATTTGGGTGGCTTCCCATCTTGGGCGGCTGTGAACATTCTAGTACATTTGGAGAACATACACGCGCTTTTCTGGGAGGAGGGCAGGTTGCTGGGTCATAGGCACGGATTCCTATGTTCAGCTGCAGTAGCTTCTGCTCCACAGTTTCCAGAGCTCAAGTTCCAGCGAGACTGGCTGACATACGAACACATGTGAGGCACGCATGAGGGTGCTTGTTATCGCAAAAAACTGAAAGAAATCAAAGTGACCTCTTAGCCTCTCTGTGCCTCCATTTCTTCTTTCATTCTTTCACTCACCAAATACAGACTGAACACCTGCTGTGTGCCAGGTACTGTTTTAGATGCCACAGACACAGTGGAGCCAGAGCAGAGAGGAGCTGATGTCCTGGAAAATGGGGATAAGAATAACATTAATGATCTGAGAAATGGGGATAATCGTAATACTTACCTCACAGGATGGTTAGGAGAGTTATGTCTGGTACATAATAGGTGCTCAACAAATTCATCTATTATTTTAACTGTTATTAAATAATAAGAATGGTAATTATGTTTTATCTATAGATATAAGTATATGAGTAATCAATATAAAAATAAAGACATTTTATTTATTGTAAAAAATAATAAAATAATAATGCTTCTCATGGTTATCGTTACCATGATTATTAAATGTCCTTTAGTCTGAGGCTGGTTAACATGACGCCTGCAGCCTGTGGACTGGTTTCGCAGCTCCTGCAAAGAATGGGGTTGATGTGTGTGCAGTTAGATTGGGAAACAGTTCTAAGATGCATTAAGGGGAAATGATGAAGAAATGGAACAGTGTGTGATTAAAGCTCTCATTTCTGTGTAAAATGTTAAGAAGGAAATGCCACAGACTGATAATGTTGCTTATGCGCAGAAAGTTTCCTGGGCTGTAATCAGCAGCAGCCGGGCAGAGCGGGTTCTGGGAGGGGAGAGAGCGTGTGTGTAGATGGCGATAACAGCAGCCAACGTGTAATGCTCCTCGCAGCCCAGTGCTGTGGTCGCCCTTTGCTCCTGTTAACTTGTTGTATTCTTACGACACCCTGCAAGGTAAGTGTGTGATTATTCCCATTTGTAGACGAGGAAACTGAGGTACAGACAGGTTAGGTGACTTGCCCATGGCCACAGAGCTGGTAGGAGTTTTGAGTTTTTAAATCCTGTGCACG
This sequence comes from Galeopterus variegatus, assembly GCF_000696425.1. Taxonomy (NCBI): domain Eukaryota; kingdom Metazoa; phylum Chordata; class Mammalia; order Dermoptera; family Cynocephalidae; genus Galeopterus; species Galeopterus variegatus. Next base: position 64,164 of record NW_007735951.1, read on the forward strand.
TTTACCCCAGGGTGCCAAACTCCAAACACACAAAAAAAGTGGCTTGGCCTCTTAACTGCTACCTGGGAGGGTGGAAAGGCCGGAGGGGACTGCCCCAACTTCCTCTCTGTCCTTCCTGTTGTGTCAACACCAGCTGGAGCTCTGGGCAGTGCTAGCCAACCCATGAGAGTCAGCAGAGAGCTGCAGGGCCAGGTTACTCTGACATTGTGTGGGGCAGGGACTCTTAGGTCCTGTCCTACTCAAAGCTCTGTCTGAGCACTTGTTTGGTGCGACATGCTTTACACGTATTAACTCCTCAAGGCCTCTCCAAACCAGTGAGGTAGGTTCACCTCCATGAGTTGCATTTCTCAGATGAGGAAACTGAGAGAGTCAACTGCAACTGTCACCGAGGGTCATGGAGCACCTGGCTGTACTGCCTTCCAACTCTCCAGAGTCGAAGATTTGGGGATGAAAATATTCTAGAGCATGGGGTTCCAGAGTAGGCCTAACACTGTTTGAAACTCAACTGTGTTACCTACTTATCTGAGTGATCTTAGGTGGGTTACTTAACTTCTCTGGGCCTCTGTTACTTCATCTGTAAAATGGCTATAATACAATCAAAATCAGAAGGTTATTATAAGGATTAAGTGATATTATGTTCAAAGCTGCTTGGAGCAATGCCTGGCACATAACATGCCAACCCAACCTCCTTGCTATTCCTTGAACGTGACCATCATGTTCCCACCTTGGAGCCTTTGCACGGGCTATTCTCTCTGCCTGGAACACTCTTCCCCCAGATCTCCACATGGCTCCCTCCCTCAATTCCTTTAGGTTTTTGTGCAAATGTCACCTTCTCAGAGAAGCCTTCCCTGAGCACTCATGTGAAATTCCCACATGGCCAGCTTCCCTCTGTGATTTTTTTCCATGGCATTTATCACCTTCCAAAGTACTATGTATTTTGCTTAATTATTTCTTTACTGTCTGACTTTTCTCATGAAATGTCAGCTTCCAGGGGAAAGTGATTTTTATCTGTCTTGTCTCCTCCTGTGTCTCAGTGCCTAGAATAGCATGTGGAACAGAAAAGGGGCTCAGGAACTGTGCTGAATGAATGAATGAATGAACAAATGAATCGTAGAGAATTCAACATGTTGTATTTTCTCTTTTCTAACTCTAGTATCCCATTTTTAAATTGCTCTAATAAGATTCTAGGAATGTTTTGCTTCTCGATCTGGGTGCTATTTATACAGATGGGTTCAGGTATGAATCCCAGCAAGCTGTACCTCTGTGATGTGTACACTTTGCTGTCCACATATTTTACTATAATCTTGTTTATATTAAAAAAGGTTAAAAATTGCTCCAGAGGCACATTTTCATTGCACCAAGATTAGAAAAAACAGGATGAGGAAGAACCAAGACAAGTACTTTTGCTATGAATACACGTTAACCTTTTACCCTCTTGATAGATATTCTGATTCCAACATTTTAAATTCTAGAACTCCAGGTAGCTAATGGGCTGGTGTTCTAACATTTTGGTGCTCTAGAATTTCACTGTCCAATAAGGTAGCCATTAATCACAGGTAGACAAACCAAGTAAAATTAAGTAAAAGTAAAAATTCAGTTCCTTAGTTTCTCAGTAGCCACATGTGGCTGACAACTAGGGCATTGGATATAGAACATTTCCATCAACGTTGCAAGTTCTACTGGACAGTGCAGCTCTGTAATAACAAATAATAATTGGTTCTAATAGTTTATTATTTTGGAATTCCAAGATTTTTATCTAGAGTTTTTATGCTAGAGTTCTAACATTGTGGTTTTCTAGAATTCCGAGCTGGGGTTCTAACACTCTGGCATTCTAGAATTACAATATTCTACATTCTAAATATATACATGCTGAAGGTCTAAAGATGCAATATTTTGGAATTCAAGATGCAAATGAGATGGGGCTCTAAAATTTTTAGCAAGTCTGCAATTCCAATATTCTGACATGTTGGAGTCCTAAGATTGTAATATTCTAGAACTCCAAGATGCAAATGAGCTAGCCTTCTAACATTTCAAGCACTAGAGCTCTATGGTTGTAATATTCTAGTTTCCAAGATGCTGATGGTCTGGGCTTTCTACACCCTAGGATTACAAGCACCTTAGAGTTTTCTTCACTGAGATTTCACAGCATTTCTCTTCTGTTCAGGTGTCTGGGGCTGGATGGAGAACGCTTCCTTCAGCTACGAGTACGGGGATTACAGCGACATCCCAGATCTCCCTGTGGACTGCTCAGATGGCGCCTGCCTCTCCATCGACCCCCTCCGTGTGGCCCCACTCCTGCTGTATGCAGCTGTCTTCCTGGTGGGGGTGCCAGGCAACACCATGGTGGCCTGGGTGACTGGGAAGGAGGCCCACCAGAGGGTGGGTGCCATCTGGTTCCTCCACCTGGCTGTGGCGGATTTGCTCTGCTGTTTGTCCCTCCCCATCCTGGCTGTGCCCATTGCCTGTGGGGGACACTGGCCCTACGGAGCAGTAGGTTGTCGGGTGCTGCCCTCGGCCATCCTGCTGTCCATGTACACTGGCGTCCTGCTCCTGGCTGCTTTCAGCGCTGACCTTTGCCTGCTGGCCCTCAGTCCGACTTGGTGGGCTTCAGCTGGGCGGGCACGTAGAGTGCAGGTGGCCTGTGGGGCAGCTTGGGCTTTGGCCCTGCTGCTGACCATGCCCTCTGCCATCTACCGCCGGCTGCACCAGGAGCACTTCCCATCCCAGCTGGAGTGTGTGGTGGACTATGGAGGCTCGGCCAGGGCTGAGAACACAGTGACTGCCACTCGGTTTATTTTTGGCTTCCTGGGACCACTGGTGGTTGTGGCCAGCTGCCATGGTGTCCTCCTGTGCCGAGCGACCCGCCGCCACTGGCCACTGGGCACGGCCATCATAGTGGCTTTTTTTGTCTGCTGGGCCCCCTATCACATGCTGAGACTGGTACTGTCTGCAGCTGCCCCCAACTCTGTGCTCCTGTCCAGGGCCCTGAGGGCTGAACCCCTGGTTGTGGGCCTTGCCCTTGCTCACAGCTGCCTCAATCCCATGCTCTTCATGTATTTTGGGCGGGCTCAACTTCGCAGGTCACTGCCAGCTGCGTGTCACTGGGCCCTGAGGGAGTCCCAGAGCAAAGATGAAAGCGTGGTCAGCAAGAAATCCACCAGCCATGACCTGGTCTCAGAGAATGAGGTATAGGCTAGAGGGACACTGGTTTGTTTCCTCCTATCCCATTTCACTAGCTTCAGGCACAGCTGGATCCGGGGGCTCAATGATATCTTCATTTTATTCCTTTATTCCTTTAACAAACATCCATTATGCACCTGCTATGTGCAAGGCCCTGTTATAGGCATTGCTGGTATAGCAGTGACCAAAAGAGACACAAACCCTGCCTTTAGGGAGCTGACATTCTAGTGAAGGAAGACAGACAATAAGCAAACAAACACAGGAATATGGAATCTGTCAAGTGGTGATAGGTGCTAAGAAACCTCAGGGGACAAAGAGAGCTGGGTGAGGCAGCGGTATAGTTTAGCCAGGCATGGCCCCTTGGGTAAGGTGATATTTGAGCCAAATCCTAAAGAAGGGAGAGGAAGTCATGCTAAAATCTAGGTGAAAACATTCCCAGGAGAGAGAACAGCAAGTGCAAAGGTCCTGAGGCAAGATGTACCCGGCATATTCCGGGAACTGTGAAGAGGCCAGTGTAGATGGAGCAGCGTGAGTGAGGGGGAGAGCATAAAGGGAGATGAAGGGAGAGAGGTAACGGGAGGCCAGAGTCTGAAGTCTCCTAGGCCATAGCAAGTGTTTGGGGATTCAGGGAGAGTTCTGAGCTACGATTACCAGATAAAATGCAAGACTCCCAATTAAATTTGAGTTTCAAGGGCCGGCCCGTGGCTCACTTGGGAGAGCGTGGTGCTAACACCACCAAGTCAAGGGTTTAGATCCCC
>NW_007735951.1:68560-70867 GCF_000696425.1 Galeopterus variegatus
GCCCGTGGCTCACTTGGGAGAGCGTGGTGCTAACACCACCAAGTCAAGGGTTTAGATCCCCTTGCTGGTCATCTTTAAAAAAAAAATTTTTTTTTGAGTTTCAGATAAACAACAACAAATTTTTTTTAGTATAAGTCTGTTCCATACAATATTTGGGACAGACTTATACTGAAAACTATTTATTGTTTATCTGAAATTCAAACTTAACTGCACATTCTGTAATTTTTGTGTGTGTTTGCTAAATCAGGCAACTCTATTCTGAGCGGGGGAGTGTCTTTATGTGACTTAGATTCTAATAGGATCCCTCTGGTTGCTGGTGGAGATTAGACTATGGTGGGGGGGAGGGAAGTGAGGAGGCTACTGCAATAGTCCAAGCACGATGATAGTGGCTTGGATCAGGGTCATACAGCACAGGTGGTGAGAGGTTAACAGATTAGGAACCTATTTTGAAGGTAAGGCCATGTCTAGACTCCTTAGTTTAGCATTCAATGCTTCTCTCCACTGCTGAACACACTTATTCTCTAGCTTCTCAGACCCTGTAACAGGCAGAATAATGGCTCCCAATGATGTCCACATCCTAATCCCCTGAACCTGTGAATATGTGACCTTACATGGCAGATGTGATTAAGTTAAGGATCTTGAGATGAGGAGATGATCCTGGAGTGTCCAGGTGGGCCCAGTGTAATCACAAGGGTCCTTTTCAGAGGGAAGCAGAAGGGTCTGAGTCAGTAGTAGGAGATGCAATGACAGGCACAGGTCAGAGTGATGTGAGACAGGGACCATGGGCCAGGGAATGCAGGTGACCTCCAGAAGCTGAAAAAGGCAAGGAAACAGATTCTCTCCCAAGCCCCCAGAAGGAACACAGACCTGTTGGTACTTTGATTTTAGACTTCTGATATTCAAAACTTTAAGACAATACATTTATATTGTTTTGAATGACTACGTTTGTGGTAATTTGTTACAGCAGCTGTAGGAAACTAACACAAATCCTCTAGGCTGTATTATTTTCATACTATTGGGCCTTTTCTCAAGCTGGCTGTACTGTCTGAAAGCTCTTCTGTTCTGTGCTGTCCAATTTGGTAATCAATAGAAATCTGTGGCTTTTCAAATTAAAATTAACTACAATTTAAAATTTAGTTCCTCAGGCACACTGGCCGTAGTTCAAGTGCTCAGTAGCTGAGCTGGCTGGTGGCTGCTGTATTGGACAGCACAGATATAGAACATCTCCATCATTACAATTTCAACTGGACAATGCTGCTCTAGAATCTACTGCAGAATTTCACCTCCTCAGGTCTTTTCAGTCACATAGTAATGGTACCTTTATATAGAGTCATTACTCCAAGACAGCGCTTGACGCATTGTTTCTCCTTGAAGGTAACTTTCACAACAACCCAGAGAGATAGGGTGAGATGCTTCATTTTATAAGCTAAAGTCCAGGGAAGGGAGATTGCTTGTCCAAGATCACACAACAAGGAAATTGGAGAGCTGGAATTTGATTCTAGTTTTACTTGACTTCAATGCTCATGCCCTTTACCACCAAAATTTTTCTTCAAGGCCTCGCTCAAATGACACTTCCTCTAGGGAGTCTTCCCTGATTCACGCCCCCCCCCAGGGTGGAGGTTCTCTTCCCTTCTTTGGTCTCGAGAAACCAGTTAAACTGTAAATTCCCCAAGGGTAACAACTAGACCATTTTAATTCCTGTCTCTCCTTCTCCCGTCCCAGAGCTTATAAAGAGCCAAACTTTCTTTATATGTACCATTTTCTTCCAGCTAGACTGTGATCTCCCTGATGGTGGGGATCTCTTTCTTGCTATCTCTTTTTTACTTTATCTGATACAGGACTACATATTAGGTCCTCAACAATACATATTTTATTCCTTGGTATTTTATTCAGAATTCTCAAGCATGAATTATTAAGACCAAGGAAGTCTTGTAGAATGAATTTTGTTCTGGGATAGCTTAAACAGTTTCTTGAAATGTTTGAAAAATCCTTGTGTTAATCCATTGGGGCCAGGTGCCATTTAGGAGAGTTTTTTGATAACTTTTATAAAACATCTTTCATGACTTAATTCTTTTTCATTTATTATTTCATTAGCTTTTCTTTTTTTTAAGAATAAATTTTGTGGGCCAGCCCATGGCTCACTCAGGAGAGTGCGGCGCTGGTAGCACAGAGGTCATGGGTTTTGATCCTATATAGGGATGGCCGGTGCGCTCACTGGCTGAGAATGGTGTGGCCAGCACTGAGCTAAGGGTTGCAATCCCCTTACTGGTCAAAAAAAAAAAAAAAAAAAAAAAAAAAAAAAAAAAA
>NW_007735952.1:0-820 GCF_000696425.1 Galeopterus variegatus
TTCTCTCCATTTATATACATATACACATATACATACACACATGTATAATTTTTAATGCTAAAGTTGCAGACATCATAGTATTTCATCCCTAAATACTTCAGCATCTATCCCATTAAAACAAGGATATTCTCTTAGATAACTACATTATAATTATCACATCCAAGAAATTTAAAACTGAAACAACATTATTATCTAATTTATACTCCATATTTAAGTATCTCTGGTTGTCTCCCAAATGTCTTTTGGGTCTGTTTTTCCCTCATCCTGAATCCAATCAAAGATCATGGATTGTTCTCTTTAGCACAATCTCTTTAGTGAGTCTCTTTGTCTCCTTTAAACTAGAAAATTCTCCCTGCCTTTATTTTGTTTTTCAATAATATGAACATTTTGAAATGTTCTGTAGAATGTTCCACAATCTAAATTTGTCTGATTGTTCCCTCTTGATTGGATTTAACCTAAATCCAATAGCGAGAATACTACAAAGGTGATATTATTTCTTTTCCATTGAACCACACCACGAGGCACATTATATCAGTTTATCCCATTATATGTGATACAAAGTTTGATGGTGATGCTGGTGTCTACCAGATCTCTCCACTGAAAAGGTACCTTTTTGCCTTTATGATTAATAAGTAATATGTGAAACCATGCGAATATCCTTTTCCCAACCCTCTTTTTAGCCGATAGTTTTAGCATCCTTTAATAATTCTTGATCTTTCCTCCATTTCTCCTTTAAATCTGCTTCAATCAGGCTTTCATCACCATCACTCCTTTAAAGATGTTCTTGTCAAGGTCACCAATGAACTGCACATTACTAAAT
>NW_007735952.1:1935-2490 GCF_000696425.1 Galeopterus variegatus
CACCATCACTCCTTTAAAGATGTTCTTGTCAAGGTCACCAATGAACTGCACATTACTAAATCTAATCATTTCACAGTCCTCTTCTTACTTGACCCATCAGTGGCACTGACTGAGTTGATAACTCCTTCTTCAAATACTGTGTCCACTTGGGATCTAGGACACTGATCTCTTCCTTCACACACTATGCAGGGTCCTTCCCGACCTTTCACTGGTCCAATGCCCCGATCTAAATCATGTCTTTCCTGGATTACTGAACACAGCCTCTAACTTGTCTCTCTGTTTCTATCCTAGTTCCCTACAATCTGTTCTCAATACAGCAGCTAGGGATATGCTTTAAAAATATAAACCAGATCATGTTACTCCAATAAGCAAAAACCTCAAATGGATTTCTATATTACTCTACTCTTAAGTCCTACAAGATCAAGCCCCCTCCTAACTCTGTTACTTTGGTCTGAATATTTGTCCCCTACAAAGCTCATGTGGAAGCTTTATCCCCATTATAACAATGTTAAGAGTGTGGGAAATACGACTATGGTATTTGAAAGGTGGGGCCTT
>NW_007735952.1:3293-12814 GCF_000696425.1 Galeopterus variegatus
GGAGCGCTGCTGCGCTTCCCAAGCGGCGCACTGTAGCAGTGCGCCACCGGGCCGGCCCGAAAGGTGGGGCCTTTTAAGAGTTGATTGGGTCATGAGGACTATGCCCTCATGAGTTGATTAATCCATCCATGGAACAATGGGTTAATGGTTTAAACAGTTATCAGGTGGCCTTATAAGGAGAGGAAGAAAGCATGTGGATATGTTCTTGCTCAGTTCTTGCTATGTGATACCCTGCATTGCCAGGAGACTCTGCTGAGAGTTACCACTAAGAAGAAGGCCTTCACCAGATGCACCCCTCGACCTTGGACAGTCTCCAAAACTGTAATAAATAAATTCCATTTCTTTATAAATTACCCAGTTGCAGGTATTCTGTTACAAGCATCAGAGAATGGACTAATACAATCTCTTACCACTATCTTTCTTGTTGACTTGCTATAGCATAGTCATATGCTCTAGCTACAACATCCTCCATGCTATTTCTCATACATATGGAGCATGCTGCTGCCTTGGGATTTTGCCCTTTGTTTCCTCTATTTGGAATTCCATAGCAAATAACTATCTGGCTTGCTCTTTCATTTTCTTCAGATCTCTGTTCAAATCTGTCACCTTTTCAAAGGGCATTCCCTGACCACTTTGTATATACCAGTCACTCTCTAGCCTCCTAACCTTGTTCTTTCTTTTTTTGTTCACAGCACTCATATTATACCACACCACCACTGGACACATTATGTATCTCTATATTGTCTGTCCCCTTCCCTTACTTTTTCATAGGGTCAGGTATTTTCATCCCAAGTTCATCTCTATATCCCCAGAACCTAGAACAATACTTGATATGTAATAAGAATTCAATACTTATAGACTGAATATTTGTTAAATGATGAACTGTTTAAACATTTTACAACTTTTAGTGGTGAATTATCTTTGAAAATCTTGTACTATAATAACTCTTAAGTGCAGAAGTATCATCAACACACATGCTTATTGCTCTGGTACTCAATTCTTTCTTTATTTCTGGCCCTTTAGGATTTTCTTTCTTGTGAGTTCAGCTATACATTAAAAAATGTTAATGATCATTATAACACTGTAGGTGTTTACAGCATGAGAGCTTTTAGTTAACATAATTTGCCAAACCCCAGAACCTATTGCTTTAATTAAAAAATATTTTCTTCGGGCCGGCCCGTGGCTCACTCGGGAGAGTGTGGTGCTGATAACACCAAGGCCCCGGGTTTGGATCCCATATAGGGATGGCCGGTTCGCTCACTGGCTGAGCGTGGTGCTGACAACACCAAGTCAAGGGTTAAGATCCCCTTACTGGTCATCTTTAAAAACAAATTTTTTTTTTCTTCTAAGCTGGGTATAGATACTACATAACCTCATTTATATGTGGAATCTAAAAAAAATTGAACTCATAGAAGCAGAGAATAGAATGGTGGTTACCAGGGCTGGGAGGGAGGGAAAGAAGAAGGAGATAGGAATGGAAAGCTGTCGGTTAAAGGGTACAAAGTTTCTGTTCAGGAGAAATAAGTTCTGGAGATTTACTGTACAACATGATGAATATAGTTAATAATGAATTGTATACTTGAAAAGTGCTTAAAAAGAGTAGATTTTAAATGTTCTCATCACAAAAAATAAGTAAGTGAAGTGGTGGATATGTTAATTAGCTTAATTTAAGCATTTCACAATGTATACATGCTATATATCAAAGCATCACATTTGCACCATAAATATATACAATTTTTCATTTGTTCATTAAACAAGTGAAAAAAATTTTCTTCAGTATAAAAACATGTGAAGAAAAAAATTTAGGGGCTAGCTGGTTAGCTCAGGTGGTTAGAGTGCAAACTTGTAACACCAAGGTTAAGGATTTGATTCCCTGTATTGGCCAGCTGTCAAAAAAAAAAAATCTAAAAATGGTTGTTTCCTCACTACAGTTGATCTGGATACTGGCAGAGCTTCATGGCAACACGCTAACATGACTGATTTCATTAGACTCTTCTGTCAGGAAAGGGGCAGCAGTTTGCCCTCACTGGAAGAAAAACTTACTCTGGATATGTTTCTCTTACCTGGGCCAAATGCTTCTGTCAGTTCTCTTACCCGTGGAATTACTGAATGCTTTCTTCACCACCAAGGTATCCCACAAAGCATTGCTTCTGAGCAAGAAACTGATTGTGAGGACATAGGGGGATGGGCTTATGCCCACAGGATTCAGTGGTTTTATCCTGTTCTCTATCATCATGAAGTAGCCAGCCTGATAGAAAGGTGGACAGGCTACTGAAGACTCAGTTTCAGCAGCAGCTAGTTGACATCTTCCAGGGCTAGGGTTCTGCTTTATAAGATTTTGTATGTATCCTGAACCATAAACCAGTAATTAATTTCTCCCACAGCCACAAATCTAGTAGTCAAAGAATAGATGTATCTAATTAATACACCTACTAGCCAACCTGTAAAATGTTTGGTTCCAGTTCCCACCTGCTTCTGCTAGTTTAAAGGTCCTAGTTTCTAAGGTAGGGGAGGAAGTGGGGTAGGGAAGGATGTTTCTATCAGGGAACATAATAATTTCACTGAACTTGAAGCTGAGACTGCCATTTTGAGACTGGGACATTTTGGGCTCCTTAAGCCATTGAACCAGTAGGCAAAGAAGGGGTTATTGTAAGGATGATGCTATGGGTGAATGTGTCCCCCACAAAAAGTTTGTGTTGAAAATTTGATCTCATTGCAACAATATTAAGAGGATGGGAAATCCACTTATGGTATTTGCAAGGTGGGGCCTTTAAGAGGTGATTGGATCATAAGGACAGCGCCTTTGTGAATGGATTAATTCATTCATGGAGTAATGGGTTAATGGTTTAATGGGAATGGTTCTGATGGTTTTATAAGGAGAACAAATGAGCATGTTAACTCTCTTGTTCATGCCATTCTCACTACAGCAATGCTATAGAGAGTTCCCACCCAGAAGGCCCTCACCAGATGAGCCCCCTGGACCATGGACTTCCCAGCCTCCAAAACTGTAAGAAATAAATTTTGTTTCTTTACAAATTACCCAGTTTCAGGCATTCTGTTATAAGCAGCAGAAAATGGACTAACATACATTGTGTCTTAGTCCATTTTGTGTTGCTATAACAGAATACCTACTACTGGGTAATTTATGAAGAAAAGAGGTGTATTTAGCTCACGGTTCTGCAGGGTGGGAAATTAAAGATTGGGCAGCCACATCTGGCAGCTTCTGGTGAGGGCCTCGTGCTATGTCAAAACATGGCCAATTAACAAAATGGGAACCAGGTGCATGGAAAAAGGGACCAAAAACCAAAGGCAACCTCATTTTATAACACCTGCTCTTGCAGATAACTAAATCACATGAGAGCGAGAACTCACTTATTCCCTTGAGACTACATTAATCACTTCAGGAGAGCAGATCCTTTCATGACCCAAATATCTCTTAAAGGTCCCACTACCTCTGAACAGCATTACATTAAGGACCAAGCCTCAACATGGATTTTGTTGGGGATAAACCATAGCAGACAGTATGATTTGTTTTGATTATCAAGGGAAATAAAGTCACTGTTATACAATGGGAGTACGGAAGAAGTGTCTACAACGCAAGGGATTTTCTAGAGGTCTCTCTGTAAAGTGAAAAAAGTTAATGGAAGGCTCTGTAACCCATTAAAGCAGAATCACTAGAAAGAATCTTCAGAAAGAAATGTTTGTGCCACATGCCAGGGAAAAAACCCCAACAAACCAAAGTGCTGGTATCAGCTATTTCTATTCTCATTTTTGCAACAGATCATGTGGTCAGTTAATATTTATACCTTCCTATTTCTGCTACCTATTCCACATTTTCCTCTACCTGCACTTTATAAAACTACAAACTAGTGCTTCAAAGTGTTGTCATGCCAGTGCCATAGCTGTGTCCTCAAAAGCCCACTGCACCATTTTATTAGGCTACCTAGTATAATATGCCAGAAAACAAACAAACAAACAAAGACAAAAAAATAAACAATAGATAAAAACAAAGAAAAAATAAAGAAAGCTTGATCTTATGGCTAAAGGGCTATAGTCCCCAGAAGTAAAAATCAATGAGAAGATTTTATTCTACCTTCCAAGATAGAAGACCCTGATCTCTAATTCCAGTACTGCTATTAACTAGGAGTGTGAACTTAAAAATTTACTTAACCCCTGATTCTCGGTTTACAAATGTGTAAAATAAAAATGCTTTTCAAATGTTTTCATTATAATTTTTTTAAAGCTGTTAATACTTCCTTCAACCAAAATCTTGTAAGAAAGTGCACACATAAAATGATGATAGTGGGGTGTACAGTGTGTGCATGTGCATGCACTGCTCACACTCTCCCTGGCCCACCACGTGGCCTGAAGATAGCACAGCAGAGCATAGTTTCAAACCAAGATGATCAAAAAAATTCCCAATAATCTGAAAATTCTATAATTTTCTAACTGACTGAGATAAAATAAAAATACCTCTCTGTATGTCCCCAGAAAGCAATCAAATTAAAATGAAAAATTACATAAACTTAGAAATTGTTGCATATTGAAATGGAGGGTAATGATGTAATGATAAATGCAAACAGAAGATGGCAGGCTTAAAATATTTAAAGACTGAGTGTAATAACTTGGTTTATTTAGGGTACAGATTTGGAAGGCACAGGAAAACTAGTACTTGTAAGAGACGTCTCATTGACAGAAAAAAATTCTGATACCTGCAGCAGGTAAATCCATGTCTTCTGATTATCAGATTACCCAAGTACATTAAAAGAAGATGTGCAACTGACACAAGTATATTTGTTGTGAGAACGTAATCCACTATTTTATTGGCCTGATTAACTAGTATATAAAAGAATATTATGAGCATGGTCAGCTGAAATCAAATCCTTTACTTAACACAGCCATAAAGACCACAACAATATTTCCTCATTAACTTATTTGGCTCTTAATAATAGTAACATAAACTCTGCATGAAATTATTTTAGGCCTGGGTATTTAAACTTTTAATTAGGGCCAGCCCGGTGGCGCACTGGAGAGTGCGCCACTTGGGAGCGCGGCGGCACTCTCGCCGAGGTTTCGGATCCCATGTGGAGACCGGTTCCCGCTCACTGGCTGAGCGCGGTGCGGGTGCAATACCGAGGGTTGCGATCCTGTTGCCGGTCCCCGGTGTGGGCACGACACCAAGGGTGGCGATCCCGTTACCGGTCAGTAAAAAAGACAAAAAAAGGAAAAAAAAACCCAAAAACTTTTAATTAAGTTAAAGTCAGTTATATTAGATTCTGTAGTTTAACCTTATTTATTCCTATATACAAGAATATACAAAAATTCACTTCTGGGAACTGCCAATAGTTTTTCTAGGCCCTAGACTTTTATATAGGATTTGAGTGCACTATTAAACAAAGTTAGTTGTTAGGTACTGAAACAAGAATAACAATTTATCCAAAAAAAAAAGAAAGAAAGAAAAAAGAAAAGAAAAAAAAAAAAAAAGAAACAACAACAAAAGAAGAATAATTTGTCCAGAAAACAAACTATATTCCAGGAATTACATGGAGATCACCGCCACATACTAACATGTAAATAAGTATAGATTCATAGGGGTGCTCTGACTCTCCTAGAATAGATAGATGATGCACTAAATATTCCCATATGGAGTTTAAATGCCCATCTAATTCTTTATTAAAAGCAGAAAAACTATTTCTACTCAACACAAGCATCTGTATGATGCAATACTTTTTTTTTTTTTTTCCTTTTGTCTTTTTTCGTGTCTGGCAACGGATCGCAACCCTCAGTGTCACGCCCGTACCGGACCGGGACCGGCAACGGGATCGCAACCCTCAGTGTTGCTCCCACACCTCGCTCAGCCAGTGAGCGGGAACCGGTCTGTATGTGGGATCCGAACCCTCAGCGGGAGCGCCACCACACTCCCAAGCGGCGCACTGTAGCAGTGCACCATGGGGCCGGCCCATGATGCAATACTAATTTGGAAGAATGAACAATGAATAGAAACTGAATATTTCTCTTGTTTGGCCATTTATAAACATGTAGGTTTGTCACATTTTATTCAAAAGTAAGGAAAAGACCCTGTGATTAATAAACCAATGTGTTTCTCTATACATCCAAAACCATTATAGTTTCTGACTAGCTTGGTTACATTTATGAAGTTTGTGCCACCATCAATATTTTAATACAACATAACTTCGTCATGTCCTTGAAAGCAATAAAGCTTTTACAGTGAATACATTTACTCAACTTCTAAAAAAAATTAACAAACTCATGACTCACCTTCCAAGCATGATAAGTACCAGAGGGGTCTGTCTGATATAATCTTGGAATACCATCATCATCAAAACCTACAATTAAGGCCGAAATACCAAAAGGTCTTCGTCCATTGCTCTGGGTATACTTCTGAAAAATAAAATGTATTTTTAGCACAACACTATTACTTATCAAATAAAAAATTCTAATAAAAATAAAGCATTGCTGCCAAAATGATCTACTTTCCTGATTCTTATTCTACATATTTTTTGAGATCCTTCTTCTAACCCTCTCTGGACTAACCTCAATTTCTGATAAAATTTTTAAGAAACTAAGGTATATAGTCTACACAATGAAATCATAAGTTTACTTATATATGATTTTTTTTTTCCTAATTTTATTTTGTTGATATACAATGAGGTTGATTATTGTGGCCCATTACCGAAACCCCCCTCCCTCCTCCCTCTCCCCCCTCCCACCCAACAATGTCCTTTCTGTTTGCTTGTCGTATCAACTTCAAGGAGTTGTNTGGCCTGATTAACTAGTATATAAAAGAATATTATGAGCATGGTCAGCTGAAATCAAATCCTTTACTTAACACAGCCATAAAGACCACAACAATATTTCCTCATTAACTTATTTGGCTCTTAATAATAGTAACATAAACTCTGCATGAAATTATTTTAGGCCTGGGTATTTAAACTTTTAATTAGGGCCGGCCCGGTGGCGCACTGGAGAGTGCGCCACTTGGGAGCGCGGCGGCACTCTTGCCGCGGTTTCGGATCCCATGTGGAGACCGGTTCCCGCTCACTGGCTGAGCGCGGTGCGGGGGGAATACCGAGGGTTGCGATCCTGTTGCCGGTCCCCGGTGTGGGCACGACACCAAGGGTGGCGATCCCGTTACCGGTCAGTAAAAAAGACAAAAAAAGGAAAAAAAAACCCAAAAACTTTTAATTAAGTTAAAGTCAGTTATATTAGATTCTGTAGTTTAACCTTATTTATTCCTATATACAAGAATATACAAAAATTCACTTCTGGGAACTGCCAATAGTTTTTCTAGGCCCTAGACTTTTATATAGGATTTGAGTGCACTATTAAACAAAGTTAGTTGTTAGGTACTGAAACAAGAATAACAATTTATCCAAAAAAAAAAGAAAGAAAGAAAAAAGAAAAGAAAAAAAAAAAAAAAGAAACAACAACAAAAGAAGAATAATTTGTCCAGAAAACAAACTATATTCCAGGAATTACATGGAGATCACCGCCACATACTAACATGTAAATAAGTATAGATTCATAGGGGTGCTCTGACTCTCCTAGAATAGATAGATGATGCACTAAATATTCCCATATGGAGTTTAAATGCCCATCTAATTCTTTATTAAAAGCAGAAAAACTATTTCTACTCAACACAAGCATCTGTATGATGCAATACTTTTTTTTTTTTTTCCTTTTTGTCTTTTTTCGTGTCTGGCAACGGATCGCAACCCTCAGTGTCACGCCCGTACCGGACCGGGACCGGCAACGGGATCGCAACCCTCAGTGTTGCTCCCACACCTCGCTCAGCCAGTGAGCGGGAACCGGTCTGTATGTGGGATCCGAACCCTCAGCGGGAGCGCCACCACACTCCCAAGCGGCGCACTGTAGCAGTGCACCATGGGGCCGGCCCATGATGCAATACTAATTTGGAAGAATGAACAATGAATAGAAACTGAATATTTCTCTTGTTTGGCCATTTATAAACATGTAGGTTTGTCACATTTTATTCAAAAGTAAGGAAAAGACCCTGTGATTAATAAACCAATGTGTTTCTCTATACATCCAAAACCATTATAGTTTCTGACTAGCTTGGTTACATTTATGAAGTTTGTGCCACCATCAATATTTTAATACAACATAACTTCGTCATGTCCTTGAAAGCAATAAAGCTTTTACAGTGAATACATTTACTCAACTTCTAAAAAAAATTAACAAACTCATGACTCACCTTCCAAGCATGATAAGTACCAGAGGGGTCTGTCTGATATAATCTTGGAATACCATCATCATCAAAACCTACAATTAAGGCCGAAATACCAAAAGGTCTTCGTCCATTGCTCTGGGTATACTTCTGAAAAATAAAATGTATTTTTAGCACAACACTATTACTTATCAAATAAAAAATTCTAATAAAAATAAAGCATTGCTGCCAAAATGATCTACTTTCCTGATTCTTATTCTACATATTTTTTGAGATCCTTCTTCTAACCCTCTCTGGACTAACCTCAATTTCTGATAAAATTTTTAAGAAACTAAGGTATATAGTCTACACAATGAAATCATAAGTTTACTTATATATGATTTTTTTTTTCCTAATTTTATTTTGTTGATATACAATGAGGTTGATTATTGTGGCCCATTACCGAAACCCCCCTCCCTCCTCCCTCTCCCCCCCCCCACCCAACAATGTCCTTTCTGTTTGCTTGTCGTATCAACTTCAAAACAATGAATAGAAACTGAATATTTCTCTTGTTTGGCCATTTATAAACATGTAGGTTTGTCACATTTTATTCAAAAGTAAGGAAAAGACCCTGTGATTAATAAACCAATGTGTTTCTCTATACATCCAAAACCATTATAGTTTCTGACTAGCTTGGTTACATTTATGAAGTTTGTGCCACCATCAATATTTTAATACAACATAACTTCGTCATGTCCTTGAAAGCAATAAAGCTTTTACAGTGAATACATTTACTCAACTTCTAAAAAAAATTAACAAACTCATGACTCACCTTCCAAGCATGATAAGTACCAGAGGGGTCTGTCTGATATAATCTTGGAATACCATCATCATCAAAACCTACAATTAAGGCCGAAATACCAAAAGGTCTTCGTCCATTGCTCTGGGTATACTTCTGAAAAATAAAATGTATTTTTAGCACAACACTATTACTTATCAAATAAAAAATTCTAATAAAAATAAAGCATTGCTGCCAAAATGATCTACTTTCCTGATTCTTATTCTACATATTTTTTGAGATCCTTCTTCTAACCCTCTCTGGACTAACCTCAATTTCTGATAAAATTTTTAAGAAACTAAGGTATATAGTCTACACAATGAAATCATAAGTTTACTTATATATGATTTTTTTTTTCCTAATTTTATTTTGTTGATATACAATGAGGTTGATTATTGTGGCCCATTACCGAAACCCCCCTCCCTCCTCCCTCTCCCCCCTCCCACCCAACAATGTCCTTTCTGTTTGCTTGTCGTATCAACTTCAAGGAGTTGT
>NW_007735952.1:13106-23997 GCF_000696425.1 Galeopterus variegatus
TTTTTTTTTTTTTTTTTTTTGTGTGTGTGTGTGTGTGTGAATTTATTTATTTATTTTTAGCTCCCACTAATAAGTGAGAACATATGGTATTTCTCTTTCTGTGCCTGACTTGTTTCACTTAAAATAATTCTCTCTAGGTCCATCCATGTTGTTGCAAATGGCAGTATTTCATTCGTTTTTATTATATATGATTTTAAAATTGTTTTCTTTTTGCTTTGTGTACATTTTGGTAACATATCTAGATTGTAATCTCTTTAACAGGAGAGAAGTGTATTTATGCCATGCCATTTTGGTTCTCAGTAAAGCTGATTTCAATGTGCTATACTTTAGAAGCATGTCCTTAGTTTACTTTGAGGAACACTATAATGACTACTATTATTATCAAGAATCCTTACTTGATACTGTTATTATCCAGTACATTCTGTTCATTATATAACAAATTATCTCTCCTTAATAACCCAAGTAAGACAATTCTTTCAGTCCCAAGACAAGGAAACCTTTGTATCTCTTGAAGAAAAAGTATGTTTTTCCTTAACAGACAATGGAGCACTGGAAACCAATTGTATTTCTTTTTATTTTAGTGCTAGGGAACTTCCTGGATTTGTGCACCAAGGAGTGGAATTCACACTGAGACTGGAGTCCCTAGAAGTCATTTAAAGAGGCAGCCTTGACAGGCAACTTTACATAAGCGCATATAACCCTGTGGCTGTACACAACATGGTATATAACTGGCTTGAAATAGCTTTATACTACCTTTCTTTTTGGTCTTATTTATGTATCAGATCTATTTTTTTATTTTTCAATTTAATTATATGTATTTAAAAAACCCACCTGAAATTTTGAATGCAAATAGTTGGGCTATGAACATAAATAAACTCCTAAAGAATAGGGTTTATGTCTTAATTCTTTTGCACTTTCTAATGCTCCTAGGTCATACCTAGGTATGGAGTAGATGCTTTGTAACTATGCCTTAGAGGAGAGACACTTTTGCTTTATTTGCTTAATCAACCATGTTTTCTGATTTTGTTTTTCTGTGATTCCAAGTCCTTTCACTTTATTTTATTTATTTATTTATTTACCCATATTTACTTCTTCATTTATTTAGCAAATATTTATTGTTTTTTTAAAAGGATATGCATTTATTTGTTCAAATAACAAATACATAAACTAAATAACAGATGAATAACATAATACTCTGTAGGAAGTAGGGCTTCAAATTTTCACAAAAACTGGAGATGTAAAACATTAAAGTTTATACATTTCATTTTATAATCTCTACAATTATTTGATATAGCTCTCTTAAGTCTTCCAAAAGCATGCAAATATCAAATTAATTTCAGAGGAAGATGAATAAACTTCTCAAAGGCAAATTAATTTTTAAGCAAATCAAGTCCATTTAATAATAAGAAATCAAGGGCCAACCCCGTGGCTCACTCAGGAGAGTGTGGCGCTGGGAGCGCAGTAGCGCTCCCGCCGTGGGTTCGGATCCTATATAGGGATGGCCAGTGCACTCACAGCGCTCACTGGCTGAGCGCGGTGCGGCCGGTCTCAAAAAGGACAAAAAAAAAAGAAGAAGAAGAAGAAGAAGAAGAAATCAAGAACAGAAATTAAATATCTAAGTTTAGCAACATAAATTGCATAAAAAATCAATAAAACAGAACATATGAAAAAGTAATACATGCACAGGGTTAAAATAATTTAGAAGTACAAAAGGTACATATGAGATATCTATATTTTGCCCCAGAGCCCCAGGCCTCCCCAGTGGCAATTCCACTGTTACAGATTTATGTTTCCATAAATATTCTATGCATAGCCTTCATATTTCTAGAAGAAAACCAAAAAATCCCAATTGGAAACCTTGTATATATGATGTTGTCTCCTTTTTTTGGTGAGTACCTTTTAACTGGGAAAATCAAAGCAAATAAAATAGAAAAGTAGAATAACATAAAAATGTTGAACTTTCTTGAACAAACTATAAAAACCAAAATAGGGCAATTTTGTTATAAGCCAATCAGTTACAACTTTAATATTTAGAATATATAGAGTTTATAAAAAATCTGTAACATGGACAATTGGTTAAATCCATGCCAGAAAGTATCCTAAATGTCTGAAATGTATTGAATCATTTAACCCATCATGCAGCTCAACAAAGTAGGTATTATTATAATGCTCATCTTATAAAAAAGAAAATTGGAGCAAAAGTAGGCTAAATAGTGCCAAAGGCACTAAGAAGTAGCAAAGCCAGGATTCAAACCCCCAAATTCTGGCTCCTACAGGAACACTCTTAATCACTTGAATTCCTGTCAAAAGTAAAGATAGTTTACACTAGGAGAAATGAGATAAACCAACATGAGGAAAAAAATTCAACCTCACTGCTAATTATAAAACACAAATTAAAACAACTATTACAGTACTATGTGATACTTATTTGCAAAATCAAAGAAAAATGAAAAACCCAAAGTTGATGATTCTTCCGGGATACATTTATGCATTGCTAGTTGCACAATAAAAATTGGTTCAATATTTCTGGCAAGCAATTTAGCTACACATAACAAGAGTCTTAAAACTAATTACAATCTCTAATCTAGTAATCCTATACTAAAAATTAATTTAACAATCTAATTCAAAATAGAAAAATGAAAGCTGTGACAAAAAGAGTAATGTTTTTGGGGAGGAGGACGATGGGGAGAGAGAGGGAGAGGTAGGGGGAGAGGAAGGAGAGGGGAGGAGAATAAAGAAATGAGACAATGTAACTAAATTATCAGCAACTAGAAACAGTATTATAATCTTATCGTTAGTAAGAATGATAAGGATGATGTTGCTATATATAAAGTACACACAAAATAAGTAAAAAAATAATACTGTATTTGAATATATCATGCTTATACTTCATGTTAAGCCATGTATTTATGAATAGATTTGGAAGCAATCATACCTTTTTCTTTTTTAATAGACTTTTTCTTTTTCTTTCTTTCTTTTTTTTTTTTTTTTTGGCAGCTGGCCAGTATGGGGATCTGAACCTGTGATCTTTGTGTTACAAAGCTGAGCTCTAACCAACTGAGCTAACCAGCCCGCCCAGAAACCATATCTAAACCTGATCAGTTGTGTTTAAGTTTTGTCTTAGTCTGTTTTGTGCTGCTATAACAGAATACCTGAGATTGGGTAATTAATAAAGAACAGAGTTCTGGAGGCTGGGAAGTCCATAATTGAGGGGCCCACATCTCGCCAGGACCTTCATGCTACACACGGCAGGACAGCTCAAGCAAGAGACAGCAAGAGACTGAATTTGCAGCCTCAAGCCCTTTCATAATCTGGCCTTAATCCATTCACGAGGGTGGAACCCTCATTACATAAACACTTTCAATTAGAACCCATCTCTCAACACTGTTGCACTGGGGATTAAGTTTCTGACACATGCTTTTTGGGGGACACATTCAAACCATAGAAGGTTTGTAGGTTGGGGCCGGCCCATGGCTCACTCGGGAGAGTGCGGTGCTGATAACACCAAGGCCCCGGGTTCGGATCCCACATAGGGATGGCTGGTTCGCTCACTGGCTGAGCGTGGTGCTGACAACACCAAGTCAAGGGTTAAGATCCCCTTACCAGTCATCTTTAAAAAAAAAAAAAAAAAGGTTTGTAGGTAAAAGAATAATGGGTATTTCTTTGGAAAACTTTAAAGAATGGTTCTTTCTGGGCCGGCCCGGTGGCGCACTGCTATAGTGCGCCGCTTGGGAAGCGCGGTGGCGCTCCCGCCGAGGGTTTGGATCCCACATACAGACCGGTTCCCGCTCACTGGCTGAGCGAGGTGCGGGAGCAACGCCGAGGGTTGCGATCCCGTTGCCGGTCCCGGTCCGGTACGGGGGCGACACAGAGGGTTGCGATCTGTTGCCGGACACGGAAAAAGACAAAAAAAAAAAAAGAATGGTTCTTTCTACATTTCCACAGAGGTGTAAAAATCCCTTTGAAAGATTAGATTTATTGTGCTTTTAAATTTTAATATAATTCCCAGAGCTGATACTGATTGAGATTTCTAGTGATTAAATCAATTCACTCTACTGTAATAAGAGTGTGAGTACGAAATAAGTGTGAGAAAGAATAAGGAATTTAATAGATTTAATAGGCTAAATGGTTGGAGTGATTGTAGTATTTCTATGATAGGCCCATAATGATGGAAAAGGAGATAAAGAAATCTGTTAGAATATTAGCTTACCTGCTTTAAAGTTGCTATGAAGCGAGTTATATATTCTACAGTGACTGGGTCCTCAACTGTAAGCTTATGGCTCTGGCACTCCACACGGGCTCTGTTTATTACTACTCTAGCATCAGCAGTCAGTCCTATAAAAATAGTCAAAACTTTACAAAAAAAATTTTTTTATAATATATTTTTCCTTGTCAAAAGGTTTTAGCCACCATGAAAACTTTCTTATAACATCCTTTTTTCCCCCTCACTACATGCCCATTATAAAGGATTTGTAAAATGAAGTATCACTTGTCCTACATTCTGATTTATTTCCTTTAAGAATTAATTTGATGCATTCTTATTGAATTTTTAAGGAAAATGGTTTTAAAGAATAGTGGTTTAGGGCCGGCCCGTGGCTCACTCGGTAGAGTGCGGTGCTGATAACACCAAGGCCCCGGGTTCGGATCCCACATAGGGATGGCCGGTTCGCTCACTGGCTGAGTGTGGTGCTGACAACACCAAGTCAAGGGTTAAGATCCCCTTACCGGTCATCTTTTAAAAAAAAAAAAGAATAGTGGTTTAAACACTAATAGTAGTATTTCTTCTTATGAAAACAAGAGTTATTACTTCATTGCCAAACATATCCAATGAATTCAAACTACATTCAATATAACTGTGACATGTTACTTTTCAATTTTATCTCTACGACTAAGGGTTTGAAAATCAAGAATGTTAAGACAGAGAAAATGCTTGACCTTGCTTTTGCAATACCAAAACATCATGTGCTTAATTCTCAACACTTCTATAAGGAAAGAGAATGTGTTTTTATTAAAAGAGAAACAAATGGAACCATTAATGCAATGGTTGCAAACATTTCTATTAAAGACTTCTTTGGCATTTGACTTTTCGATGGCCATTTTGTTTCTTTCACCACTCTCTTAATACTAACTAAATTGCCAAGAAAATTTATTCACAAAATCTTCGAAACGTAGCCATTTCTCATATAACCATTAGTGTTTTAGTCACAAACCTTGTTTCCCTTCCACACCATCTCTACAAATCTGAAATAATCTTCAGCCCCCAAAGACAGTTTATATTAATCAACAATGAAGAAGTTGACAGATTAAGCTACTGTTAACAATCATCCTAACACTCATAGGTAGGGTAAAAATTGTAATCAGATACTCAGTTAAAGGAAGAGAAACTAATTCTCTTCTCTTTGCAAATGTTATCTAAGAGAAAGAAATGGCAAGAGATTGACATAGTCTACCCTATGGATTAAAACTTCACTTAGTTAGAAATATGATCAAATGGAATATTTCTAAGTATTTCCTCTTTAATGAGTTAATGTTAATATAATCCAAACCTGAAGAAATATAAAAATAACATACTTAGTAGTAATAAAACTGAATAAAGGGGAAAAAATTAGTGATAAATTTGTCAAACTATATGAGCAACACAGTATATGTGTATGTGTCTGTTATTAACAAAAGAAATAGCTATTATGCCAATCAATATTAATTGGCTAGGCAAAAGAGAACAAATTCTATTTGAAGAAAACATTTAAAATTACACTTTCACTTTGTTTATATATAAGCTATCTACAGAATCAATGAGCTCTCAGTCTAATGCTTTTACATTTATACCACAGCTTTACCTTGAAGATACTATCTTAATATAAAATTTGTACTAAATGAAATTCCACATGCTACATGAAATATTTTTTTTCAAATTCTTTGATTTTTCCTAAGGCTTGTTTTCCAGATGTTAAAGGCACAATACAACATCATCAAGAGTGCGATTTTTTTCAAAATGGAACTATATTTTTGCTCTGATATGGGCTCCCTATAAAGTATTCTAACAAAGGCAATAAAAGCTACCATATAGTTCCAAAAGGAATAAATATAACTATATTATACATATTCTTCTGTAGCCTACTCTTACCTTTTTTTTTTAACCCACTTTTAAAAATATATATCATGGATACTTTATGTCAATACATACAGATCCTACCACCTTTTAAAATTTTGTACTAAGTAATAATAATCATGATGATAATATAGTAGTAGTAGTAGTAGTAATAGTAATGGTAATAATAGTAGCAATATTTGTTAAACATTCAAACATGTCAGGCACTATTCCAAATGCTTCACATGTATTAACTCCCTTTATTCAATAAGATACTCTCGTAGATGAGTTAACTGAGGCAAGGAGCAGTTAAGTACCTTGCCCACAGTCACAGGTGTAGTAGACAATGGAGTCTGGTTTACATTCCAGTTGATATTACTCCAAAGTCTATACTTTGAAGCCATTGCATGGATATACCATGATTCATTACACCAATTCTTCAACAATAGATATTCAGGTATTTTTCAATTATAAAACCAATTAACATCTGGGGAAGTATGTACGTATGTATGTATGTATGTATGTGTGTATTTATTTTTGCAGCTGGCCAGTATGGGGATCAGAACTCTTGAGCTTAGTGTTATAACACTGCACTCTAACCAACCAAGCTAACTGGCCAGACAGGGGAAGAATATTTGTAAATGTTTATTTTACTCTGCAAAAAAGATATGTACATATTAAAATTATTTTTATATTAAAGTCAGAAAGATATGTATGAGTACCAGAAATTAAACCATTCCACATAATTTATATATATATATATATATATATTTTTTTTTTTAAAGATGACCGGTAAGGGGATATTAACCCTTGACTTGGTGTTGTCAGCACCACGCTCACCCAGTGAGCAAACCGGACATCCCTATATGGGATCCGAACCTGTGGCCTTGGTGTTATCAGCACCGCACTCTCCCGAGTGAGCCACGAGCCGGCCCATATTATTTATTTTTGTTTGCTTTTTCTTTCTTTTTGTGGCTGATGGCCAGTACAGGGATTAAACTCTGGGCCTGGTGTTATCAGCACCACACGCTCTAACCAGCCAACCCTCACATCATTAATATTAAAATAAGTTCCTTTTTTTTCTGTTTTCTTTTCCTGTGGTAAAATATACATAGAATTTACCATTTTAAAGTGTATAGTTCAGTGATATTAAGTACATTCACATGTGCAACCATCACCACCATCCATCTCCTGAATGTTTTTCAACTTACAAAACTGAAACTCTGTACCCGTCAAACAATAAATCCCCATTCTTCCATCCCACCCTGGCAAGTACCATTCTACTTCTTGTCTCTATAAATCCAACTACTCTAGGTACTTAGTGGAATCCTACAGTATTTGTCCTACTGTGATTGGTTTATTTCACTTAGCATGTCTTTAAGGTTTGTGCATATTGTAGCGTATGTCAGAATTTCCTTCCTTTCCAAGGCTGAATTAGAGTGTATTGTATGTATATACCACATTTTGCTTTTTCATTCATCTGTCAATGGACATTTGGGTTGCTTCTACCTTTTGGCTATTGTGAAAAATGCTGCTGTTAACACAGTATACAAATACCTGTTCGAGTCCTCGCTTTCAATTCTTTGAGATATTTATGAAGTGAAATGGCTGGATCATATGGTAATTCCAAGTTTAATTTTTTGAGGAATTGCCATACTGTTTTCCCTAGGGGTTACACCATTTTACTTTCTCACCAATGGTATTTTCTGTTTTATGTTTGTTTGCATGGTAACAGCCATAATAATTGTTGTGAAGTGGTATCCTATTGTGGTTTTGATTTGCATTTCCCTAATGACTAGTAATGTTGATCATCTTTTCACATGCTTATTGGCTATTTATATATCTTCTTCAGAGACATGTCTATTCAAGTTTTTTGCCTATTTTTGAATTGGGTTGTTTGTTTCTGTGTGTTTTAAGTTTTCTTTGTATATTCTGGCTATTAATCCCTTATCAGATATATGATTTGTAAACATGAGAGTACTTCAAAAAGTTCCTGGAAAGATTCATATTATCTTTTAATTCTATTTTTCCATGAACTTTTTGAAGTACTCTTGTATTTTTTCTTCCAATCTGTAGGCTGCTTTTTCACTCTGTCGATTTTGATCTTTGTTACACTAAAGATTTTGATTTTTTTCTTTTTTTAATTTCTTTTTTAAAATTTTTATTTTTTGTAAAGTTTTTAATTTTGAAGCAGTCCAATTTCTTTTTTCTTTCTTTCTTTTTTTTTTGTCTGTGCTTCTGGTGTCATACCCAAGAAATCACTGACAATTCTAATCTCATGAAACTTTCCCCTTAAGTTTTATAGTTTTAGCTCTTATGTTTAAGTATTTAACCATTTTAAGTTAATTTTTGTATATGGTGTTAGGTAAGGATCCTACTTCACCTTTTGTATGTGGATATCCAGTTAGCCCAGCACCAATTGTTGAAAAGACTGTCTTTTCCCTATTGGATGGTCTTGGCACTCTTGTTGAAAATCATTTGACTATATATGCAAGAGTTTATTTCTAGGCTCTCTATTCCACTTTACTGGTTTATGTGTCTATCTTTATGCCAGTACTGTTTTGATTGCTGTAGCTTTGTAGTAAGTTTTGAAATCAAGATGTTTGAAATCAATTCAACTTTGTCCTTCTTTTTCAAGATTATTGCCTATTCAGGATTCCTTGAAATTTCATATGAATTTAAGGATAGAAGTTTTTATTTTTACCAAAAAAGTCAGTGGGATTTTGATAAGGATGACACTGAATCTGTAGATTGCCTTGGGTAGTACTGACATGTTAACAATATTAAGTCTTCCAATCCATCAATAGGGGATGTCCTTCCATTTACTTGTGTTTAATTTCTTTTATCAATGTTTTGTATATTTCAGTGCCTTTTGTTTCCTTTAGTTAAGTTTATTCCATACAGGTATTTTATTCTTTTTGATGCTATTGTAACTGGAACTGGTTTTCTTAATTTCCTTTTCTGATTGTTCATTGTTAGTGTATAGAAATGGAACTGATTTTTGAGTGTTGATTTTATATCCTACAACAGCTCAATTCATTTATTACTTCTGACAATTCTTTTGTGGAATCTTTGGGGTTTTCTACATGTAAAATCATGTCAACTGTGAACACAGATAATTTTACTTCTTCCTTCCCAACTTGGATGCTTTTTACTTATTTTTCTTGCATAATTGCTCTGACTAGGACTTTCATTGCTATGTTGAATGGCAGTGGCAAAAGTGGGCATCCTTATCTTGTTTCTGATTCTAAAGGAAAAGCTTTCTGTCTTTCACCAGACTATGATGTTAGCTGTGGGTTTTTCACATATGACCTTAGTTATGTTGAGGTAATTTTCTTCTATTTCTAGTTTTTTGGGTGTTTTTAACAAGAAAGAATGTTGAATTATGTCAATTTTTTCTGTCAATTGATATGATCATGTAGTTTTTTTTCCTTTATTCTGTTAATGTGGTATATTATACTGATTGATTTTCATATGTTGAACCATCCTTGCTTTCCAGGAATAAATCTCATTTGGTCATAGTGTGTGATCCTTTTAATAAGCTGAGTTCAGTTTGCTAGTATTTTGACAATTTTTGCATCACTTCATAAGGGATATTGATCAGTAGTTTTCTTGTAGTGTCTTTGTCTGGCTTAGGCTCACAGAATGAGTTCACTCTTCGATTTTTTTGAAGAGTCTGAGAAGGACTACTGTTAATTCTTCTTTAAAATGTTTGGTAATATTCACCAATGAAGCCATTAGGTCCTGAACTTTTCTTTGTTGGGAGATTTCTGATAACTAATTCAGTGTCTTTTCTTGCTATGTCTGCTGAGATTTTCTATATCTTATTGATCAACTTTAGGTAATTTGTGTTTTAAGAAATTTTGTTGGTGCACAACTGCTCATAGTACTCTCTTATAAATCCTTTTTATTTCTGCAAATTGGCAGTAATGTCCCCCTGTTCATTTCTTGTTTTAATTGAGCCTTCTCTCTTTTTTTCTTAGTCAATCTAACTAAAGGTTAGCAAATTTTGTTGATCTTTTTGAAGAACCAACTCTTGGTTTTGTTGATTTTCTCTATCGTTTTTCTATTTTCTTTTATTTGTCTCTACTCTGATCTTCATTATTTCCTTCTGCTAACTTTGGATTTAGTTTCTTCTTCTTTGTCTAGTTTTAAGGTATAAAGTTAGGTTGTTGAATTGAGATCTTTCTTTTTTAATACATTTACAGCTATAAATTTCCCTCTTAGCACTACTTTCACTATATCCCCTAAATTCTGATGTGGTTTCATTTTCATTTCTCTCAAGATATTTGCTAATTTCTCTTGAGATTTTTTTCTTTGACCCATGAGTGATTTAGGAGTATACTGTTAAATTCCCATATATTTGTGAATGTTTAAGTTTTCCTTCTGCTATTGATTTCTAGTTTCATTTCATTTTGATCAGAAAAGATACTTTGTATGACTTCAATCTTTCTAAATTTATTAAAACCTGCTCTGTGGCAAGATAATTCTTTTTTTTAAAACAGTCGGATAAAGGCTATCTTTTGCTGAATGAGGTTTTTATTTTTTATTTTTATTTATTTATTTATTTATTTTTTTGTCCTTTTTGAGACCGGCCGCACTGCGCTCAGCCAGTGAGTGCTGTGAGCGCACTGGTCATCCCTATATAGGATCCGAACCCGCGGCGGGAGCACTGCTGTGCTCTCAGCGCCGCACTCTCCCGAGTGCGCCATGGGCTCGGCCCTGAATGAGTTTTTTTTTTTTTTTTGTCTTTTTTCGTGTCCGGCAATGAATCGCAACCCTCAGTGTCGTGCCCGTAGCGGA
>NW_007735952.1:24765-26141 GCF_000696425.1 Galeopterus variegatus
GGCGCACTGTAGCAGTGCGCCACCGGGCCGGCCCCTGAATGAGGTTTTTAAACTTCAATATAAGATTCTAGTTTTTAAAAACACAATTTAAAAAAAAGCTAAAAAAATGACAAGGGACATGTCTTATTTGCTGTACAGAGGCAAATAAGCACATGAAAATATGTTCAACATCATTAGCCTTGAGAGAAATACAAAGTAAGCCCACAAGTAGACATCACCACACACCTATAGGAATGTCTAAAATAAAACATAGTAACACCACTAAATGCTGCTGAGGATGCAGAGAAAATGAGTCACTCATATTGTTAGTGAAAATGTAGAATAGTACAGCCACTCTGGACTACAATTTGGCAGTATTTTATAAAATTAAGCATGAATTACTACACAATCCAGCAATTGCCCTCTTAGGAATTTATCCCAGAGAAATAAAAACCTATGTTCACACAAAAATCTGTCCAGAAGTGTTCATGGAAATGTTACTTGTACAACAATTCTCCCCATCTCTGTGGTTTTGCTTTCTGCAGTGTCAGTTACCTGAAGTTAACCATGGTCCAAAAATATAAATACAAATTCCAAATAAAAATAATTAATAAATCTTAAATTGTGCCCCATTCTGAATAGTGTGATAAAATCTCATACTGTCCCACTCCATCCCACCTGGGATGTGAATCATCCCTTTGTCCAACACATCCACATGGTTTATGCTACCCACCCACAGCCATCTCAGTTATCAGATCAACTGTCCTGGTATTGTAGTGCTTGTGTTCAAGTAATACTTATTTTACTTAATTATGGCCCTAAAGCACAAGAGTAGTAATACTGGCATATTATTATAATTGTTGTATTTTATTATCAGTTATTGTTAATGCCTTACTGTTTCTAGCTTATAAATTAAATTTTATCATAGGTACATAGCATTTGGTAATATCCAAGGTTTCAGGCATCCAAGGGGAGTCTTGGAATATATCTCCTATCAATAAGAAGAAACTACTGTAACAGACAAAAACTGGAAATAATCCAAATGTCCTTTAATGGCTGAGTTATTAATAAACTGTGGTGCATTCATACCATAAAATACTACTCGGCAGTAAAAAGGAATGGACTATTGATTCATAAAACAACTTGGATGGACTGCAAGGGAATTATGCTGGATAGAAAGAGCTGATCTGAGAAGGTTTATATCATAAGATTTTATCATTTTAACATCCTCGAAATGATAAGATTATAAAGATGAAGAATAGATTAGTGGTTGCCAAAAGTTAGAGATAGGAGAAGGAATAGCATGAGGTAGTTTTGTGGTAATGAAAGAGTTGTATCTGGACTATGGTGATGGATATGTGAATCTACACATGTGATAAGCATAACAAAACTGCATA
>NW_007735952.1:26552-29644 GCF_000696425.1 Galeopterus variegatus
AAAATGATAAGATTATAAAGATGAAGAATAGATTAGTGGTTGCCAAAAGTTAGAGATAGGAGAAGGAATAGCATGAGGTAGCTTTGTGGTAATGAAAGAGTTGATCTGGACTATGGTGATGGATATGTGAATCTACACATGTGATAAGCATAACAAAACTGCATACATATAAATGCAAATGAATGCACGTAAAACTGGTAAAATCTGAATAAGCTCTGTGGATTGTATGAATGTCAATTTTCTGGTCCTAAAGGTATTACCATTGAAGGAAAATGGGTAAAAGGTAAAGTAGACTTCCTTGTGTTTTTTGTTAAATTCTTGCAAGTCTATAATTAAAAAAAAAAAAAGTTTAAAAAGAAACAGCTACCTAAAGTTATAAGTGAGGCAATATAATATATATCTTCTAACATTTATGCTTTATCAAAGTTCATTATCAGAACTCTCAGTTTACAGAGTTGTGATTTTCTTTCAAAAATAGGATATACTGTTTGCTTTTAATAAGAGATAAAGTAAAACTTGATGTGTTGTACAAATACAGCACAACTGTGGCAATGGGGCCAATAGTGTTGCCCTAGTACACTAAGATACAATGCATCATTATTGTAGTTCCATAAATACCTGCAAAAGCCATACAGACATGGTCATCAAGGGCACAAATTTTCCTCACAGTTCTTTCATCTTGAAGCTTGGCAACAGATTTTTTTTCTACCCCAAGCACAACTATATTGGTACCTCGAATTCCAACCTGTCAAGCAATTAAAAAAACAAAACTTGTCAGTTTTAAGATTAAAATCAAGTTATTCTAACGCATGACTTAGGAGAAAAGTTTCTTAAACATTCAATAAAAATGAGAAAAGTAGACTCCTAGGAAAATAGCTACATAGGTACAGGCTTACTGGAAGTCCATTCCCCAAACTCAAAGCAAAGAACACAAATAGTTAGAAATGCAATGAAAATACCATCAATGCTGAAACCACATGAGTATCCTAATCTTATACGTTACACCTGAAAAAATAGTATCTAAATTTACTAAAATTTTAACCAAAATAAAAGAAGATGTTAGAAATCCATGTGGATTCCTTATAGAGTGAGTAGTGCAAGTACTGGTAGTAGTAGTATAGAAAGTTAAGTAAATAAAATTCTTCAAAAGCTCTCACACATATCTCATAATCTGGAAGAATAGTAAATGGGGGCTGCTGTGACCTGAATGTTTATTCTCCCCCAAAATTCATACATTGAAATCCTAATCCTCAAGGTGATGGTATTAGGAGGTAGGGCCTTTGGAAGGTGATTAGGTCCTTAGGGTAGAGCCATGGAATTAGTACCCTTATAAAAGAGGCCCTAGGGAGTTTATTTGCCTCTTCCACCATGTGAGGACACAGCAAAAAGGTGTCATCTATGAACCAGGAAATGGGCCCTCCTCAGACACCAAATCAGTCATTTTTTAAAAGATGACCAGCAAGGGGATCTTAACCCTTGACCTGGTGTTGTCAGCACCACGTTCTTCCAAGTGAGCTAACTGGCCATCTCTATATAGAGATCCAAACACGTGGCCTTGGTGTTATCAGCACCACACTCTCTCAAGTGAGCCACAGGCTGGCCCTCCAAATCAGTCTTGACCTCGGAATTCCCAGCCTTCAGAACTGTGAGAAATAAATACCTTGTTTTTATTAGCTATCTATGCTATGGTATTTTGTTACAGCAGTCTGAATGAACTAAGTTAGGACAGTGACCATAAGCAGCCAAGAGAAAGACCACATGCCCTTGCCCTATAACACTGGTAAAGCAAGTCTCAATTCAACATGAATTAAACGAGTAACTACTACTCTTTCCTCTCTCCCTGTTTTGTGGAAGGAAGTGGAAAAATCCTAAAGAATAATCTACAGTGGTAGTAGTTCTCAAACAGGGACTTATGACAAAACAGAGGCATACGCTCAGGGGTCCAAGAGTAGTCTATCACAATTTTAGTTCTGTATTATAATGGTAATCTAAAAATGTTGATGTAAGTATAGTTGTGTTAATGATTGCCTTGTGGCCAAATGTGATGTTACCAGTATTGTTTTATACAAAACAACTATGCAAAAGGACTGCTCTGAATTAGCATTTCATTGAAGTAAAAATAAAGAACAGGTTAGATATAGAACTACGTCTGAGATTACCTCTTTCAATGAAAGCAGAAACAATTTACTAAGGCTTTTGCTCTTATTGTTTCCTCATTTCATTACAGTCTGTCAGTTTATCTAAGAGTCCTTCCTTAACCATCTAATCTAAAATCAGAAACTCTCCCTCCACATCCCTCATCAAATAGACAAATGTTGAACTTTATACACTATAGGGAACATGTCTTCTCATCAAGTCATGGGACATTGTAACAATTTAATATACATATATTAGAACTCAAAGAAAATCTTGAAATAGTCCCAGTTGAAATAAATCAAATTAAGTTTATTGATTATAAGACAACACAATAATTTTTATAGCTCTCATCTAAATAGTTTTTGAATTAGGAAAGAAATTAAAACTACCAATGCAGACAATCTAGAAAATGTTGATAATAAACATCAATATCAAAGTCTTTTGGATGTGGTCAAAATTATGCTAAGAAGAAAATTTATGCTTAATTTATCAAATTATAAAAAAATTAAAAGAAATTAATAAATCATTTGAGAAGTATAAAAAGAAATAAAAATATTTAACCTAAGCTTAAAGGAAAATCAAAAAAAGGAAAAAGTAGAAATTAATGGTTAGGGAAAAAAATAATAAAATTGGTAAATGATAAAAAGACTTGAATTTTTTAAAAAAAATAATTAAAGTAGATCTTTCAGTTAATCTATCCAAGAAGGAGACAGAAATATATACAAGTGTGAAGAAACAGCAATTTGAAAATTGTAACCCTAAGTTAATAAATTTGAAAACCTGACTGAAGAGAATGATGGGCTAGAATAATTAAAAACTGCCCATATGGACTCAAGAATGGACAGAAAACTCAGTCTCATGAACAAACATGCGATGATTTCAGAAAAGAACTATGCCTCAAAAACAAGTCTCAGATCTAGAAGGCTCATGAATTAATTCTTTCTAATCTTGTTATG
>NW_007735952.1:29869-68311 GCF_000696425.1 Galeopterus variegatus
CCTCAAAAACAAGTCTCAGATCTAGAAGGCTCATGAATTAATTCTTTCTAATCTTGTTATGAGTAATTCCTATATACTATTTCAATTATTCTACAGAACAGATAAAAGTGGAAATGTTCCTAACTCTCTTTAGAAAAACTATGTAACAATGCTAAAGTCTGGCAAATATAACACTTTCTAAAAAAAGAAAAGTAGCAATAATTATCACTTAGAAAAGCTGACACAAAAAATTCAAAACAAGATATTCAAGAAAAAGTTAGGGAAGTGATATCAACAAGATAGCAGAATAGGAGATTCCAGCATTCATCCCCCTGCAGAAACATCAATTTGAACAGCTACATATGACAATACCTTCATAAAAGCAAAGGAATCCATGTGAGAGACTATAGCACCCGGGGCAAGCACAGAAATAACAAAAGATGCATTGAAGAGGGTAGGAAAGACAGTTTCACATTATCCATGTCACCCCTCCCCCAAGCCTGGGCAACACAGCACAGAGGGAGACCCTCCATGTAGGGTAAGGAAAGTGAAGCGCACACCCAACTTCATTGTGGACTCCATGGATCCAGCTCCAGCCCTAACCTTGTGGACCCAGGTTCATTGGGTTCCACAAGGAACCAAGTTCATTGGGTTCCGCTGAACCCTGGCATAAGGCTGGCCCCTGTGAACTCAGGCACCAAGGCTATCCACCCACTAACATAGGCACCAGGCCAGTCTGCCTGAAGACTCTAGCAGAAGGCCCACCCAGAATTTCTGGATGATCTGACTGGTGAAGGGTTTTCCATGCCTAGACCAATCTGTAAAGACTGGAAGAGGTGCCTATGTTTTCAAATGTACAGTCACCAATATAAGGACACAAGGATGATGAACAAAAGGAATAAAATAAATTCTGGAGCTAAAGAACACAATGACTGAACTGAAAAAAAAACAAAACAAAACTCCATAGAGAGCTTCAACAGTTGCTTGATGAAACAAAAAAAAAGAATCAGCAAGCTTGAAATTATTCAGAGGAATAAAAAGCAAATAAAAAAGAAAAGAAGAAAAGGAAAAGAAAGAAAAATAGTAAAGAAATCCCATAGGATTTATGGGATACTGTGAAGTGAACTTATCTTTACGTTATGACAGTCCTAAAAGGAGCAAAGAAAAAAAATGAACAGAAAGCTTATATAAAGAAATAATCACAAAACTTCCCAAATCCAAAGAAGGAAATGAACACCCACATCCATGAATCCCCCAAAACCCCAAGTAGATTAAATATAAGGCTATCTTCACCAAGAAACATAATAATCACATTCTCAAAAGCCAAAGACAGAGAGATTTTTGAAAACAGCAAAAGAAAAGTGACTTGTCACATACAGGGAGACCCTCATAAGACTATCAGCGATTTTTCAGCAGAAACCTTGCAAGCCAAAAGAGAGTGGAATGATATATTCGAAGTGCTAAAAGAAAACAACTGCAAATGAAGACTACTATACCCTTCAGAAATGAAGCAGAGATAAAGATTTTTCCAGACAAACAAAAGCTGTGGGAATCCATCATCACTAGACCTCACTTAAAGAAATGCCAAAGGGAGTTCTGTCAAGTTGAAACTAAAAGATGCTAATGATATGAAAACATATGAAAGTATAAAATTTACTATAAAAAGGTAAAAATGTAGTCAAATTCAGAATACTTTAATTCTGTAATGGTGGTGCATAAATCATTTAAAACTCTAGTATAAATGTTAAAAGAAAAAAGTAAAAAATAAATTAATAGACAAAAGTTTTAAAAATAAATATATCTACAATGATTTGTTAATAGATACACAACATATAAAATAAGTTGTGACATCAATAACACAAAATGTGGAGGGAGAAGTTAAAGTGCAGAGTTTCTGCATACAATTGGAGTTGTTATTAGCTTAATACAGACTGATATAACTATATGGTGTGTTAGGTAAGCTTCATGGTAACCACACACACACACACACACACACAAAACCTAGAAGCACAGTAGAAGCACAAAAGATAAAAAAAATCAAAACCACACATCAAATCATAAAGATAGTGAGAGAAAGAAAGAAACAAAGGAACTACAGAATATTCAGAAAACAACTAAAAAGACAATAGTAAGCTCTTACCTATCAACAAATACTTTATCTTTATTTTGTATTTTTTTTTTTTGGCAGCTGGCTGATATGGGGATCCGAACCCTTGACCCTTGTGTTACAACACTGCACTCTAACCAGTTGGTTATCAATAAATACTTTAAATATAAGTGAATTCTATAATCAAAAAACACAGAATGACAGAAAAACAAGATCTGATGATATACTCTCTACAAGAGAATCACTTTTGCTTTAAGGACAAACATAGACTGAAAGTGAAGGAATGGGAAAAAAACATTCCAGGTACATGGTAAACAAAAGAGAGCCGGAGTGGCTATACTTATACCAGAAAAAATAGACTTTAAGTAAAAAACTGTCACAAGAGACAAAGAAGATCATTATGTAATGAGAAAGTGGTCAGTTCAACAAGAGGACGTAACAGTTGTAAACAAATGTGCACCCAACATTGAAGCACCTATATATATAAAGCAAACACTAGCAAAACCAAAAGGAGAAACAGACAGCAATTCATTGATAATAAAGGACCTCAACACCTCACATTCAACAATGGGTACATCATCCAGACCAAGAAAACCAACAAATAAACAATAAACGTGAATAACTCTATAGACCAAATGGACCTAACAGACTCATAGAGGACATTTTACATGACAGCTGCAGAATACACATTCTTTTCAAGCACAAGCATTCTCCAGGAGAGATAAAATGTTAGGCCACAAAACAAATCTTAAATTTAGAAAGATTGAAGTCATAGCAATTATTTTTTCTGACTATAATGATGTGAAGCTAGAAATCAATAACAGGAAGAAAACTGGAAAACTCATAAATATGTATATATTAAACATACTCCTAAACAACCAATTGGTCAAAAAAGAAATAAAAAGGGATATCAAAAACTTGAGGCAAATGAAAATGAAAAAACAACATACCAAAACCTACCAAATGCAGCTAAAGCAGTTCAAAGAGTAAAGCTTATACTGATAAAAGGCTACATTATGAAAAAAGAAAGATCTGAAAAAAATGACCTAATTTTACACCTCAAGGACACGGGAAAAGAACAAATTAAAACCCAAAGTTAGCAGAAGACAGAAAGAAGATCATTATGTAATGAGAAAGTGGTCAGTTCAACAAGAGGACGTAACAGTTGTAAACAAATGTGCACCCAACATTGAAGCACCTATATATATAAAGCAAACACTAGCAAAACCAAAGGGAGAAACAGACAGCAATTCATTGATAATAAAGGACCTCAACACCTCACATTCAACAACGGGTACATCATCCAGACCAAGAAAACCAACAAATAAACAATAAACGTGAATAACTCTATAGACCAAATGGACCTAACAGACTCATAGAGGACATTTTACATGACAGCTTCAGAATACACATTCTTTTCAAGCACAAGCATTCTCCAGGAGAGATAAAATGTTAGGCCACAAAACAAATCTTAAATTTAGAAAGATTGAAGTCATAGCAATTATTTTTTCTGACTATAATGATGTGAAGCTAGAAATCAATAACAGGAAGAAAACTGGAAAACTCATAAATATGTATATATTAAACATACTCCTAAACAACCAATTGGTCAAAAAAGAAATAAAAAGGGATATCAAAAACTTGAGGCAAATGAAAATGAAAAAACAACATACCAAAACCTACCAAATGCAGCTAAAGCAGTTCAAAGAGTAAAGCTTATACTGATAAAAGGCTACATTATGAAAAAAGAAAGATCTGAAAAAAATGACCTAATTTTACACCTCAAGGACACGGGAAAAGAACAAATTAAAACCCAAAGTTAGCAGAAGACAGAAATAAAGATCAGAGCAGAAATACACAAAATAGAGACTAGAAAAAAAAAAATAGAAAAGATCAATGAAACTAAGAGTCGATTTTTTTCAAAAGATAAAATCAACAAACCTTTAGCTAGACTGAGAAAAAAAGAGAGAAGTCTCAAATAAAATTATAAATGAAATGGGAGAAATTAAAATTGATGCCACAGAAATACAAAAGATTATAGGAAACTACCAGGAACAATTATATACCAATATAATGGATAATCTAGAAGAAATGAACAAATTCCTAGAAACATACAACCTACCAAGGTGATTTCATGAGGAAATAAAAAAAATCCAAGCAGACCAATAACTAGTAAGGAAATCAAATCAGTAATCTGACCCTCCCAAGAAAGAAAAGCCCAGGACCTAATGGCTTCATTAGTGAATTCTATCAAACACTAAAAGAAGAACTAATACCAATTCTTCTGAAACTCTTCCAAAAAAATTGAAAGGAGGTATCACTTCTAAACTGAAGTCAGAGAAGGACATTAGAAGAAAACAAAATTACAAGCTGAGTGGGAAACAATCTCTGTTTCTCCCACTATGCTCTTACAACATGTTTCTGACACTGGATGTGTATATATTTCTCCCCATGAGCAAGCAAGCAATCAGTTCTGCAGCAGACACCAGATGGGTGTCCTCCAATTAGTTTTGACACTATCTACCTGGATATAGCATCAGGTTGAGGGCTCCGTCCCCAAGACTGCCCCACACTTCCAATGCCAATTGCACGGCCAAGGTTATTCTATCTGTGCTTCAGACTGGCTGTAAATTGAGGTTGCCACAACCTCCTCTTCAGTTTCGATTAATTTGCTAGAGCAGCTCACAGAACTCAGGGAAACTCTTATATTCTGGTTCATTATAAAGAATATTACAAAGGATACAGATGAAGAGATTCAAAGTCTCTCTTATCTTAAACCAAAATTTAAAAGACCACTCCATTTTTATCATACGTTTTTTTCTCTTAACTCCTTCAAATACAAATATTGTCATCATCCCTCAGCCTACAGCAACCTGGTTTCTACCCCACTCCTCTCAGAGTTTAGCCAGGTTATACATAGGTTATTAAGCTCCCTCCAAACTCAGCTGTAAGATATCCTTTACACAGTCGACATTTATTCTTCTTAAGGGAAAAAGAGTACTCATTTACTTGACCTTCAACATAGGTTTTAAGCAGGGGAGAGAAAGGATGCATTTCAAAATTACTATCTCCAAGGGCTGGCCAATTAGCTCAGTCAGTTAGAGCATGGTGTTGTAATACCAAGAACAAGGGTTCAGATCCCCATACCAGCCAGCCACCAAAAAAAAAAATTAATAAATAAAATAAACCTCTTAGAACAAAATTACCATCTCCAGCCAAGATCAATTTACTGAGTTCCAAACACATATGTTCAGCTGCCTCACAGTCTCTGTGGGTCAGGAATCTGGATACAGTTCAGCTAAGCCCTCTGGCTCAGGGTCTTTCACAAGGCTGCAAACAAGGACTGCAGGTATCTCAAGGCTCAGCTGGGGGATGATCCATTTCCAAGCTCACTCACATGGTTGTCAGCAAGATTCAGTTCCTCCTGGGCTGCTGGACTAAGGACCTCAGTTCTGTACTTGTTTTTGAACAGAAGTTTCCCTCAGTTTCTTGCCACATATGCCCTTCCATAAGGCAATTCACAATATGGCAGCTGGGTTCCACCAGAGTGAGCAAGCAAGAGAACAAGGGAGAGAGAGGGTGAGAAAAATCGAAGTCACCATCTCTTGGTAACCTAATCCCTTAAGTGACATTCCACTACTTTTCTCTATTCCATTCCTTAAAAGCAAAGTCACTAGGTTCAGCCCACACCTAAGGGGAGAAGATTACACAAGGGCACGAACAAGGTGGGGATCATTGGAGACCATTTTAGAGGCTCCCTACTACAGTTCCCACAGGTATCAACCTCAGCAAGCTGAGTTATATTCCTCTTCAAATTTAGTGTTTCATATTCTTTAATTAAATGGCTACACCATTTAATTAGTGGCCAAATCCAGAAGTGAAGGCACCAACTTTGACTCCTCTCTCTCCAATATCTCTTTCTTCCCCAACCAACATCATCCAAATGATCATCAAATTTTATCAACTGTACTGCTAATATTTCTCTGGAATCTGCCTTATTTCTCTTTCTGCCTCAACCCTAGTAAAAACTAGTATCATCTTTCATCT
Source organism: Galeopterus variegatus (assembly GCF_000696425.1). Taxonomy (NCBI): domain Eukaryota; kingdom Metazoa; phylum Chordata; class Mammalia; order Dermoptera; family Cynocephalidae; genus Galeopterus; species Galeopterus variegatus. The sequence goes on from NW_007735952.1 coordinate 36,003, forward strand.
AGATTATTTCCACAGGATTCTAAATGGTCTCCCTGCTTCTAGTTTTGATTTCACCCAATCCATCAAGCTGACCACAATGAAGCCTGAGAAATCTTTGGAAAATAAAATGATGAAGAAAAAAAGACCTTTTCTACTTAAAACTTGTATAAGCAAGGACCATTTCTCACTAAGCAAACCAAGATGGCTCAGAGTTGGACTTGGGACAAAAGGATCTAAGTGAATACTGTGATCACAACATTCACTCTCCATACTGGTCTTTTGCTTTCTTAATGCAGAGGCTTTCTCTGAACAGAAAAAAAACATAACCACCAGCAACCTTGGACTCACATCCCCACAGTTTTCCCAGAGAAGAAAAACTACCACTACCTCTAGTCAGAAAAGTTCTAAGGGTGGACTTATATTGGCTAGATTTGAGTCACATGCTCACTGCTGTGGCCAAGAGGACAGAAACTATGAATGACTCTACCTGGATCATGAGAGTATCTCTGTGGTTGGACAAATGCACTCTGTTAGTAGAACAACAGAACAGTAATAATCTAGAGAATGACAATAGTCACATCAAAACCCTTCAAGGCCTTTTATTCCTTCAGGATAAAGATCAGTCTCACTATTATGATTTCAAGTCATTCCATCATCTGGCTTCTGTTTCTCTTTCCTCCTCCTATTTTTCCATTGCTTCAACAATCCTAAATGCCTTCCAGTTCACAAAACATAGCTCTTTTGCCACTTGACTTCCCACATACTATTTCCTACATTTAAAATACTATTCACTCGGGCCGGCCCGGTGGCTCACTCGGGAGAGTGCGGTGCTGATGACACCAAGGCCCCGGGTTCGGATCCCATATAGGGATGGCCGGTTCGCTCACTGGCTGGGCGTGGTGCTGACAACACCAAGTCAAGGGTTAAGATCCCCTTACCGGTCATCTTTTTAAAAAAAAATAAAAATAAAATAAAATAAAATACTATTCACTCTTTCCACTACTTCACTTCACTACCTTGCATCTTTCAGGTATCTACTTAAATATTACTTCCTCAGGAAAACTTCCCTAACACCCAGAGTTCTGATAGTGCCCCATACTATCCCTATTATAATACTCATTTCTAGGCCTTGTTAGGACTATTTACTTAATCATCTAACTTTACTGCTAGATAATAAGCATTCTGATGACAGGGATTGAGTCTACCTTGTTCACAGTGAAACCCTAGGGTGCTGGGGTACCTTGTTTAGCATATGTTAAGTACACAACAAAAATGTCTTGAAATAATAAGTGAATATGCATGAAGAACCATAGACAAATTGAAGGAGAAGATGGCAGACTACAGGTGCCCAGAGTGTACTCCTCCCACAGAAAAGGACCATAACTAATAAAAGCTAAATGCTGGTAGGAGGATCTGTGGGAAAGCATAGGAGTGTAACAGGAGACTAGTGGGATCCCTGTGAAGAACGAAAGTCCAGGATGGCAGCATAGAGAGAAGACAGAGACACATGGCCTAACCCACCATGTCTCCAACATTGGGAATGGCAGGAGGAATTTTTCCTTGCAGCACAAAGGTAAGCAGAGTACCCACACCAACCCCCATCACCACCACTGAGGCTTGCAGATCCTTTTGCAGGACAAGCCTGGAGCCAAGCATGGAGAGCTGTCCAGAATACACACACTGTATCACTCTAGAACAGGAGCACAAACTGTGCACTCTCCACCCCCCCGACCCTTGTGACCTAAGCTGACACTATACAATGCCATCTTGAAACCAGAGCTGTTACCAGGAATGCATCCTGCCCTGGGGCCAGTAGCCACAGTGCTTCCCCAGCCATAAGGATTTGCCCTTTTCTCAGCACAGTCACACAGAAAGTTATAATACTCCGATTCCAGCAGATTAAAGTCTGGGCTCACACTGGCTGTAGCTCTAGTTCTGCAGACTGGGAAGCCAACCCTATACCTGCAGAACTGATGAATCACCATGTCCCCAGCCAGAGATCACATAGGCATACTTGTCTCAAGCAGACCGCCCCTCCATTCCTCCTAGCCCCACAAGCTGAGTCATGTGCATCTGAGTCCTCAACTTGGAAAAACAGCTCAGGGGTCTCTACCCTAAACAAATACACCCTCGGGCCAGTGGAAATAAAGTGCATCTGTACTCTCCTGGAGAAGTGGCCAGTTGGTTCCATCCTGAACAGTCCTACATAGCAAGCTTGCCAATAGTCCCAGAAGTGGCTGGACAGGTCCCCTCACTTCAGCCCTGCCTAGTGGTCTCAACCAACATCCAGAAGCAGCTAAGTGGACCCCCTCAATGTAGCCCTGCCAAGTGGTCTCACCCACTTCCTGAAAACTGGCACAGCAGCTCTGCCTTTGGCTGAACAGCTCCTAAACCAGTAAGGGAAGCACAGCCTTGCACTGGGTCCAAAGAAGTGGCACAGTGGGAGGGCCACTGGTAGACCCACACTCAGCTAGCTGAGCCATGCAAACTCAGAGACACAACTTCGCTGTCACACCCCTGCAAGACCTGCTCCTGAATCTTCAAGCCATCATATGCACATTCACATAAGGGAGAAACAGCATGGCTGATGTACCCCTGGTGGGCCCATCCCTGTTAAGAGAAGCAGAACAGTGACTCTACCGCTGGCAAATCAGTGTCAGAGACCCTGACATGGCATATGTCCACACCCCAAGCCCAAGAATCAATCAGCAACCACATCCCCAGTGAGCCAGCTCCTGAGATGACTAACCCACAGGGTGCATGTGCACATCCCAGCCCGTGAACCAACTTAATGATCCCTCCCCTGACAAAGCTATGCCACTGCTACCACAACCTCCCAAGCATAAGTCACTGAGTCACTCACAGACATAGCAAAAGTGGATCATAGCTATAGAAACTACACAGTCTACAATACTGCATCTATCCTGAACAAAGCCATTACACTCTACCCAGATGGATGCATTTTCAGGTGAAAGTCTTTCCCCATGTAAGCCACTGTACAAAACTCAAAGAGGTGTCTGTTCCACCACATGCACAGGTTTCAACACAAAGAATAAAGAAACATGAAAAAAGAAGGTAAGATGATACCATCAAAAAAAAAAAAAAAAACTGTCCAATAACTGATCCCAAAGAATGAGAAATTGCCAACTTACCAGAAAAGGAATTCAAATTAATTATCTTAAGGAAACTCACTGAGATTGAAGAGAATACAGACAAATGATCCAACAAAATCAGAAAAACAATTCAAAATCTCAATGAGAAATTCAACAGGAATAGATAACATTAAAAAAAAAAATCAAGGGCTGGCTGGTTAGCTCATTTGGGAGATCATGGTAACACCAAGGTCACAGGTTTGGATCCCCATACTCGCCAGCTGCCAAAACAAAACACAACAACAACAACAAAAATGTTGGAATTGAAGACTTCATTAAATGAAATTAAAAAATACATCTGAGAGTCTTGATAACAAATTAAATCAAGCAGAAGAAAGAATTTCTGATTACGCTCACTCATAGAGCAGATAAAAAATTTAGAAAGACAAAGGAACCAAACATTGTTAATATGAAAAAAAATCAAATCCAAAGATAAATAATAAGAGTGGAAGAAAACAATCAGAAAACAACCAGCAGAATGACAGAAGTAAGAACTCACATATCAATAACAGCCTAAAATGTGAATGGATTAAATGCCCCAATTAAAAGACATAAATTAGCTGAGTGAATTAAAAAAAAAATGACCCATCTATATTGCATACAAGAAATTCACTTTACTATAAAGATACACATAGACTGAAAATAAGGGTATTAAAAACGATATTCTATGCAAGTGGAAAACCAATGCAAGCAGGAGTAGCTATACATATATCAGATAAAACAGACATTAAATAAAAAACTGTACAAAAAGATGAAGAAGGATGTCATATAATGATCAAAAGATCGATATAGCAAGAGAATATAACAATTAGAAATATATATGCACCCAACAACAGAGCACCCAGATATACAAAGCAAATATTATCAGATATAAAAGGGAGAGATAGACAATAATACAATAGTAGGGAATTTTAACACCCCACTCTCAACATTGGAACAATCATCTAAACAAAATAATCAACAAAGAATAATTGGATTTAAATGCACCATTGATAAGATGAACAGAACATTTCGTCCAACAGCTGCAGAATACACTTTCTTTTCATCAGCATGTGGAACGTTCTCCGGGATAGACCATATGTTATGCCACAAAATAAGTCTCAACAAGTTCAAAAAAACTGAAATCATATCAAGTACAGATTCCCATACCAGGGAGGCCAGCTGCCAAAAGGAAAAAAAAAAGTAATAAAATCAGGTATGTTTTCTGACCATAACGGAATAAAACTCAAAATCAGCAATAACACAAACTTAGGAAACTACAAAAATACATGATAATTAAACAATATGCTCTTGAACAACTAACGGGTGAAAGAAGAGATTAAGAAGGAAATAAAGGGCCGGCCCGGTGGCGCACTGCTACAGTGCGCCGCTTGGGAAGTGCGGTGGTGCTCCCGCCGAGGGTTCAGATCCCACGTACAGACCGCCTGCTCATTGGCTGAGCGAGGTGCGGGAGCAACACCGAGGGTTGCGATCCCGTTGCCGGTCCTGGTCCGGTATGGGCACGACACTGAGGGTTGCGATCCGTTGCTGGTCACGAAAAAAGACAAAAAGGAAAAAAAAAAAAAAAAAGAAGGAAATAAAAAAATTTTCTGAAACTAATGAAGACAAAAACACAACATACTAAAACCTATGAAATACAGTCAAGGTAGTATGAAGAGGAAAGTTTACAGCAATAAATGCCAACATAAACAAACAAAAAAATAGATTTCAAATCAACCAGCTGTTGTGGATTAACTGAATTGTGTACCCCAAATTTCATATATTAGGAGCTTAATCCCCACCGTAACTGCTGAGGGTGGAAAATCCTATTATAGTAATAGAAAGGTGGGGCTTTGAAAAGGTGATTAGGTTGTAGGACCATGCCATACTGAATGGATTAAAAATGGTGATCACGGGTGTGGTTTGGAAGGCTTTAAAAGGAGAGCAAATGAGGTTAGTCTCTCTCTCCTTGCTTTCACCATCTTGTGAAGTGAGACCTCTGAGTCACTGTCACTAACACCAGATGTGTTCCTTGGACTTTGGACTTCCCAGCTTCAGAACTGTAAGCAATGCATTTTATTTTCTTATAAATTACCCAGTTCCATGTGTTTTGTTATAAACAACAGAAATGGACTAACACAGCAGGCTAACAATGCACCTCAAGGAACTAGTAGAGCAAGAACCAACTTAACTCAAAATAAGTAGAAGAAAAGAAATAATAAAAATCAAAGAAGAAATAAATAAAATTTAGACTAAAAGCAAAACACAAAAAAGATCAATCAAACAAAAAGTAGGTTCTTTGAGTAGATCTACAAAATCGACAAACCATTAGCCAGACTAACCAAGAAGAGAAAAGGCCCAAATAAATAAAATCAGAAATGCAATGGAGTCATTATAACAGATACTACCGAAATACAAAGTATCATCTGAGACTATCACAAACAGCTATATGCCAATAAATATGAAACCCTAGAGGAAGTGGATACACTCCTGGACACATATGACCTAGCTAGCCAGAACTAAGAAGAAATAGAAAACCTATACAGAACAGTAACAATGGAATTGAATCAGTAATAAAAAGCCTCCCAGTAAAGAAAATCGCAGGATCAGATGGCTTTACTGCTGAATTCTTCCAAACATTTAAAGAACAACTAATACCAATATTTCTGAAACTATTTGTAAAAATTGGAGTGGACAGAGTTCTTCCAAACTCATACTGTGAGGCTAGCATTACCCTGATACCAAAACCAGGCAATGACTGAACAAAAGAAGAAAACTATAGGCCAATATCCCTAACGAACATATACAAAAAAATCCTCACTAAACTGAATCCAATAGCACATAAAAAAGATTATACACTATGATCAAGTGGGATTTATCTCAGGGATGTAAGGATGGTTTGGCATATGCAAATCACCAAATGTAATACATCACATCAACAGAATGAAAGAAAAAAACCATATGACCATCTTGATAAATGCAGAGAAAGCATTTGATAAAACTCAACATTACTTCATCATATGTAAGGATGGTTTGGCATATGCAAATCACCAAATGTAATACATCACATCAACAGAATGAAAGAAAAAAAACATATGACCATCTTGATAAATGCAGAGAAAGCATTTGATAAAACTCAACATTACTTCATCATAAAGACTCTCAACAAATTAGGTATAGAAGGAAAGTATCTTAATATAATAAAGGCTATATATGACAATTCCACAGCTAACATCATACTGAATAGGAAAAGCCTAAATCTTTCCCCCTAAAAATTGGAACAAGGATGCACACTCTCACCACTTCTATTCAACATAGTACTAGAAGTCTAGCCAAGGTAATTAGGCAAGAGAAAGAAATAAAGGGCATCCAAATTGGAAAAGAGGAAGTCAAGTTGTCCCCTGGGTGCACATGACATTATCTTATAGAGAGAGAAACCAAAAGACTCTACCAAAAAACTCCTATACCTGATAAATTCAGTAAAGCTGAAGGATACAAAATCAACATGAAAATCAATAACATTTCCGTACACCAACGACAAACTTGCAGAAAAAGAAATCAAGAAGACAATCCCATTTACAATAGCAACAACGACAACAAAAATACCCAGGAATAAATTTAACCAAGGAGGTGAAAGATAAAGGCAAGTGAAACTGTAAAACACTGATTAAAGAAATTAAAAATACCAAAAAATGGAAAGACATCCCATGTTCATGGATTGGAAGAATCAATATCATAATGACCAAACTACCCAAAGAAATCTACAGATTCAATGCAATCCCCTTCAGACTACCAATGACATACTTCACAGAAATAGAAAAAAACAATTCAAAAATTTATATGGAACAATGGGAGTCCCCAAATAGTCAAAGCAATCCCAAGCAAAAAGAACAAGGTGGGGAGTATCACATTGCCTGACTTCAAAATATACTCAAAGCTATAGTAATCAAAACAGCACAGTACTGACACAAAAAGAGACAATGGAACAAAATAAAGAATTCAGAAATAAATCCACATACCTACGGCCAACTGATTTTTGACAAAGGAGCCAAGAACATACATTGGGGAAAGAACAGTCTCTTCAATAAATTGATGGAAAACTGAAGATCCATATGTAGAAGAATGAAACTAGACCCCTATCTCTCACCATATACCAAAATCAACTCAAAATGGATTAATGACTTAAATGTAAGACCTGAAACTATAAAACTTCTAGAAGAAAACATAGAGAAAATACTTCAGGACATAGGACTGGGCAAGGATTTTATGAATAATACTTCTGAAGCACAGGGAACAAAAGCAAAATTTAACAAATGGAATTATATCAAACTAAAAAGCTGCTGTACAGCAAAGGAAACAATCAACAAAGTGAAAAAACAACCTGCAGAATGGAAGAAAATATTTGCAAACTATGCATCCAACAAGGGATTGGTATCAAGAATATACAAAGAACTCAAACTCAATAATAAAAAATCAAATAATCTGACTAAAAAATAGACAAATAAACTGAATAGACATTTTTCTTTTCTTTTTTTTTTTTTTTCTTACAAAGATGACTGGTAAGGGGATCTCAACCCTTGACTTGGTGTTGTCAGCACCACGCTCAGCCAGTGAGCTAACTGGCCATCCCTATATATAGGGATCCGAACCCATGGCCTTGGTGTTATCAGCACCACACTCTCCCGAGTGAGCCATGGGCTGGCCCTGAATAGACATTTTTCAAAAGAGTACACACAAATGCCCAACAGGTATATGAAAAAATGCTCAATATTCCTTGCATTCCAGAGAAATGCAAATCAAAACCACAATAAGATATCATCTCACCCCAGTTGGGCTGGCTATTATAAAAAGATAGAAAATAACAAATGCTGACAAGGATGCAGAGAAAGGGGAACTCTTATACATTGTTGGAGGGAATGTAAATTAGTACAGCCATTATGGAAAACAGTATGGAGATTTCTCAAACAACTACAAATAGAACTGTCATTTGATCTAGCAATCTCACGACTGGGTATATGTCCAAAGGAATGGAAATCAGCAAGTTGAAGGGATGCTTGCACTCTCATGTTTATCATGACTCTATTCACAAAGCCAAGAGTTAGAACCAACCTAAGTGTCCTTCTACAGATGACTGTATATAGAAAAAGTGGTATACATACACAATGGACGACTACTCAGCCATAGAAAAGAATGAAATTCTGCCATTTGCAGCAACATGGATGAGCTTGGAGAAAATTATGTTAAGTCAAACAAGCGAGGCACAGAAAGAGAAATACCACGTTTTCATTCATATGAGGGAACTAAAAAAGCTGACCTTACAGAAGTAGAGAGTAGAATAGTTGTTACTAGAGACTAGTAAGGGGAGCAGGGAGAGGGAATGGGGAGAAGGTGTCAATGGATACAAAACTGTAGAGAGAGAGGAAGAATGGGATCTATGGTTCTATAGTCATACAGGGAGACTACAGTCAACAACAAAGTACTGTGTGTCTTTGTATAGCTGGTTGAGATGATATAGAATGTTACCAACACAAAGGTGACAAGTGTTTGAGGTGATGGATATACTAGGCGCACTGCTGTGATCATTGCACACAGTATGAATGTACCCAAATATCATATTGTACTCCATAAATATATACAATTATCAGGGGTCAATTAAGAAAAACAAATTTAAAAGAAAAAAAAGAAATAGAAAGTAGGATAGTGGTTACCAGAGGCAGGGAAAGGGAGGGGGTGAGGGAACAGGGAAAGGTTGGTAGACTCTACAAGTTACAGTTAGATAGGAAGAATAAGTTCTGGTGCTCTAGGGTGACAATAGCTAATATTACTGTATTGTATATTTCAAGATAGCCAGGAAGAAGATCTTGAATGTTATAAACACAAATAAATGTTTAATGTTTAAGTAAATGTTTAAATATGCTAACTATTCTGATTGGATCATTATATAACGTATGCATGCATTGAAACAACAAACTGTACCCTATAAACATGTACAATAAAAAAACCTAAAAAAACCCCCAAAAATTAAAAAATTAAAAAATTGAAGAAAAAAGAAAAACAAAGGAACACTAAATAGTAATAGCTACAGTTTATTAAATACTTTCTGTGCACTAGATATGGTGAAAGTTGCTTAACATATGTTATTAATTCATTGAACTTTCACATCAACCCTGTGGAGCAGGTGCTATTTTGATGCCTATTTTACTACTAAAGAAACTGAAGCTTAGAGAAGTTAATTGCCTTAAATGATACATTTCTGGTTTCCACATCATGATAATGACAGGTAATAACTATACAAATAGTTAATGAACAAATTTCATAGTACAATGCAATAAGCAGAGGCTCTGGAACCAGAAAAATTTAAGTATGAATATGGGCTTCATCACTTTCTATCTGGGTACTTTTGGTAAGCTATGAAAGCTTCTAAATCATAGTTTCACATATATAAAAAGGAGATAAATAATGTCCTTAATATTAGATAATGCATAAAAAATGCCTGGTAAAAGTATTACTTAAATGTTAGTTACTTCCTTTCTATCCCCTCCATTGTATACTGTGTTGTAGAAACACAAAAAGGAATTATGCCACCTCAAAGATCTTACTACTCAGTTGGTGTGAAGTTATTAAATATACCTGAAATTAAAGAGAATATGAGGCCAAATAGTAAATATTTACTCTGTGATACAGATTATAATTCAAAAGCGAAAAAGATCCATGATGACTGGAGTGGATCAGAGAAGGCATTATGAAGGAGCAGAAGTGTGCAGAAATTTTATGCAGAGCAGCAGAAAGGTGTTTTCCCCTATCACGAAAAAGATCCATGATGACTGGAGTGGATCAGAGAAGGCATCATGAAGGAGCAGAAGTGTGCAGAAATTTTATGCAGAGCAGCAGAAAGGTGTTTTCCCCTATCCCTGCTATATGGGCAAAAGCACACATCAGTGAAACCAAGAAGCTGCCCTCTTAATTAAAGAGGGTGGATAAGGATTATGGAACATTCTGATGGCTAGACCGTGGAGGTGAGATTTGATTAAGTAGGAAATATGGAGCTAATGACGGTTTGGGGTCAAGGAAAAGGAGAGAAGGAAGAATGATATAATTAATCTTATCTTTTTTATGGAAATATTGTGAAGGATTCATTTTTTTTCCCGAAGAAGAAAAGTACTACCTCTCAAAATGTTATTCAAACATATTTTGCATTTATAGAAAAGGGAACAAAAGAAAAAGAAAACAGGCCTGTTGTCTCACTTCATGTTGTAATATAATCATCAAGAAGGAAGTAGAACCCAAGGCCTCTAATTGTGGCCTACATAAATTTTTATATTACTGAATAATATCACATTAACGTACTGGTCAAAACTAGTCAACCGTGACTTATTTATAATTCATCATACCCACTGTCACTTATAGACAGAATATTTTGTGACATATTTTAATAAACAAGTGTCATCATAAACTTTACCCTGTGTGAAAGGCCATAGCACCCTCAAGGAAACACAATGAATGACTCCATACTAAGATGCAAATTATAATTTCAGAATCCTGAGACAAAAGTGTCTCATCCTTCCAATGCATCTTTAAAAATGCCCACTATAGGTATTTTTATATCCTTACCCTTTTACAGCTCATTACATAGGAACTATCAATCAGTTCTACAACACTCTTAAAACATTTTAAATGAGCCAATGTGGTTTCTTATTACACCCCAGTCTTCTCCCATTACTCCCTTTATTTTAGGCTAAAACTTGGGCATTATTTTCTAACCATATGCTACATGCCATGCTGGGGATTATATAACTTTTTGGTTTTATCAAAATGGTACCCTTTTGGTTTAAGTTACATGACACTTTCTTAAATTTACAATCCTAAAAAAATTACTTATAAAACAGAAACAAAACTGGTGGGCCCAATTAAATAGAAAAATACTTTTAAAATGACTTTTCTTTCTAGTGTTATTTTCTAGTTTTTTAAAAACCATTTTATATTTGATAGATTTATAACAAAAATGGATTATTTCTTTGCATAATAAAGTTAATATGAAAGGTGAGAGAAAATACAGACACTGCTAGACTTAGAAATGCACTGTATATTCTCATAGCTACTGTCTTGATTTCCAAAATACACAACAAACATGCTCATGAAATTTGAGAGATTTAAAAAAAAATTGGGTCCTTTTGAATTCATAGGGTAGGACTTGGAAGCTTTGGAGTAATAGATCTTGGGTCACTAGGGCAATTTTGTCCTTTTTTAGTTTTTATAAATCACTAAGATTATAAAATGTAGTTAAAATTTGGCAGCAGTATTACTGCTACCCTGAGTATTTAAAAGTTTCTCAGTAATGTGGATACATACATCTAAAGGAAGGTATAATCTCTCAAGAAACTTCCAAAATTATTTAAAAACAACAAAAAAATGTGGCATGTAAGTAAGTGGAGATTCCTGGGCTTTTAAGCCTCTGAAAGGCTGCCAAATATTGAAACAAATTGGGGACAATTATTTTTATTTTTAACAGTCTTAAGTATTTGATTTAGCATTTTAACCGTTTCCTCGTCGACAAGGATTTAATTTTATATTGGCTTAGTCCATATTTCCAGGGCACGCATGGCCAATTTTTAACTTTTATCATAACTGTTATTAAACAATAGTTCCGAACATGAAGGAACTGTTAACTTTTCCATGGGCCTGTGAATTCCTTAGGAATTGGGGCATGAGGTAAACTCCCACAGGCTAGAAGAACTCTATTCTTTTCCTACAGTCAGGCACAGCATTAATATCTCTTCTAGAGCAAAGGATATAACACACACATCCACACCCCTAGTTGTTTCTGTAGCTAACGTTAAACAAAGGCTGCTGTACAACAGAAACGCGATGAAATCTACTAACTTTTACTAGGCCACTTACAGCCCGAATCTCAGAAGCAGCATCTCCCTCAATAAAAGGAAGGAAGCAATTTTCACCAGTGGGGGACTCTCCTCTCTAGACCGGAGCGGTGATCTGGGGCAGTGGGGTAAGGAAGGCCTGACAGGGAACATGGGTCGACAGTTGGGGGGATGCTCGCTCACCACAGTGGATCCTTTCTTCACCGCTTCCTGGGCATATTCCACTTGTAAAAGGTGTCCATCTGGGGAGAAGACGGTGATTGCCTTGTCGTACCGAGATGACATCGCACGGGACTACAAGGATTCTCGTGGAGCTTCCAAAGCTACTGCAGCTGAGGCTGGCGGGGGCAGCTTGTGCCACCACGTGCCACAGCCGGTAACTGCCTGAAGACCCGCTTTGAGAAGCCACCCGGAAGTCCTGCAGCCGCCCGGAAGTGCTTGCGTGTGCTCTTCGCGCTGCCTCCCAGAAATCCTCGCGCCGGCCAGCCTGTGTGATGCCGGCAGTGTCTGTGCGTTGACCGCGTCCCTGCCCTACGCTTGGAGCCTGGCGCATATGTTCCAGTCATCGGGTTATAAAAATGATATCAAAGGTTAGGTCTTAAAGAAGAGGTTTTCAAAGATCAGGTATTTTTGTTCTAGCTTACCTGTTCAGAGAACTGTGGTAAGTTAAATTTCAATCCCTTCCCTTTGGTTTCAAATTCTAAATTTCTACTCTTTTTTTTTTTTTCTCTCTCAGATTATCTTTTGCTATTTGAAAGCAAGGAAAGAAATGATAATTCAGAATAGTGTTCCTTCTCCTATTTTCTGCCTTGTTAGCAAGATAGAGGAGATGAGCAAATGGTTCATTGAACAGAGCAAATAGTCCGTCGAACTAATGCTAATGATGGGAATTAAGATAATACTGTTGTAACTGAAGAAATTTTGTAAAAGCCCAACCTATGCGACTTAAAAGATGTCTAGAAATTTAGCTGTAGCCGAAACTCTGTATAACCTGGTTTATTACTACCTGTGAAACAACTCTGTTTCTTTATCTTCATCACTAAAATGGGAATATTAAAAAATCTGCAGCAAAGTATTCTGAGATTAAAATGTGTTTATATGCATAAGAACTTAAAATGGTGCGTGCTGGGTAGTAATAGCCAGGTAAGTTTAGTTATTACTTTTCATATATGCAGTTTTCCATTGGGGAGGATCTTAAAGTTGGTTAAATCAACCTTAAGTAAAATAAGAAAAAAAGAATCATCCACAAAAGAGGAAAGCTTGATTCCCTCAATTCCAAATACTTAGTTTAGAATTTTAGTTGATCTCTGAAAGCACTGTGTGTTTATTCTCCCATCCCTTTTCTTCAAAATTAGAAACTCTTGAAATATTTGGTTTTACTGACAAAAACAATAATTTCTAACCAAAATAATTCGCTCTAAATGTTTACTTTACAATATTATAAAAAACCAACATTTGCCAGAAGCTGTTTTTTGAGAAGTGTTTTAGTGTACTTATTAAATAATGATCATTTTTTCTTTTTATTTTGAGATAATTATAGATTCACAGGAAGTTTCAAAAACAGTACAAAGAGGTCTGGCCAGTTAGCTCAGTTGGTTAGAGTGTGGTGTTGTAATACCAAGGTGAGGGGTTTGGATCCCTGTACTGGCCAGCTGCCAAAAAAAGTAGTACAGAGGGGTTTTCTTTATCCTTGACCCAATTTCTTCCAATGGCAATATCTTGCATACAATAAGAAAACCAGGAAACCAGTGTTAATTGGTACAATCCACAGAGCTTTTTCAGATTTCACCAGTTTTATATTCACTCTTCTGTGGGTGTGGGGTGTGTTTCTCTGCAGTTTATCATGCGTAGATTGGTAGAACCGCTGTCATAATCAAGATATAGAACTATTCCATGGCCACAAAGATCCTTTATGTTATCTACTTAGAAATCATATCTGTCTCTCTCCCCACTACCGCCTCTGGCAACCACTATCTGTTCTCCATCTCTGTAGTTTTGTAATTTCAAAAATTTTATGTGGGCTGGTCAATCAGCTCACTTGGTTAGAGCTTGGTGCTTATAACACCAAGGTCAAGGATTCAGATCCCTATACTGGCCAGCTGCCAAACAAAAAAAAATTTTTTTTAATATAAATGGAATCATATAGTATGTAGATTTTTGCGACTTTAAAAAAATAAATATAGACTCTCAGTATGTTAAGATGACAGTATAGAGTGGTCTCTTGATTTTTTTTAATATAAATGGAATCATATAGTATGTAGATTTTTGCAACTTTAAAAAAATAAATATAGACTCTCAGTATGTTAAGATGACAGTATAGAGTGGTCTCTTGCACCCTTCACTTAGTTTCCCCTATTTGTTACATCAGATATAATACATCACATATCAAAACCAAGAAATTGACATTGGTATGAAGCATGTTTATACCTTTGATTGAAAGGCATTTTGTAAATGTTATAATGTATTATAATATACATTTCAGGAATATGATAGCATTAAAATGTTGACAAGGACTGTTAACACAATCAGCCTTCACCATATTGACACTATAACTTAACTGTGTGGCCTTGGGTAGGTATATTTCACCTCACTAAAACTCAGTTTCCTGAAGTGTAAAATGGGGATAATACTGATGTCACTAGTTTGTTGTGAAGAACAAATGAAATAATGCATTACTGCACCTTGGGCTGTGCCTGACACTGAGTAAGCACTTGAAAAATATTAGTTATTGTTATTTATCATTGAGGTAACTAAAAAGTTAAGATTACTCTGTTAGGGAGAAATTAGGAAGAGTAAAAATGTAGCATGAACCCATTTATACTTTTAAAAAATGTATATACAAATATATGTTTCTAAATATACACGGAAGAGTGAAAGTATATACAACAAGTTGACATAAGTGGTTTTCTTTGCAGGAGGCCAGGGTTTGGAAAGAGAATGGGAAGACATGGTAAGGAGAGAGAAGTTACTATTTTAAACCGCATATATATTTCTGTATTGTTTAAAATTTTTTTACAATAAGTATATTTTAGGGGCTGGCCAAGTAGCTCACTTGGGAGAGCAGGGTGCTGGTAATGCCAAGGTCATGGGTTTGGGTCTCCATACCAGCCAGGTGCCACAAATAAAAAACAAACAAAAAAACCCCAATAAGTATACTTTATACTTAACAAAAACAACAAGAAACAGTTTATGCCTAGGCTGCCAGCAATGGCAGTCTTGATGGTTTGGGCCAAATCTCCTATTGAGGACAACTAGAAATACTAGACAAAATATTTTAAAAATCTATGTGGTGGCTCTAAAGAGCTAACAAGGAATGAGTTTGTGGTGCCAAGATTCAGAAGAGAAGGAAAACCCAGAGGGGTAAGCCTGGCATTTCCCTCTTGCATTATTTGCCTATTCCCACTGTCTGGTTGAGAAGTAAAGCAGAACTTTGATAGACAAACATTGGAGTTCAAAGCCTGTCAAGGTATAGGGGTTATGGTAAATACCTATGCTTTTGTTTAGGATCCAAAGGGCCCCAATCTAGAAGTAAGGGTGAACCAAAAATAGACCTGTTCTGCACTTGGTTGAGGCTATTGCAGAGACCAGACTCTGCTCACTCAGGCAGCTTGCTTCACTTCCTCTGCAGCCGAGTCTGACTAACCTGATACAGCTGAGATTGAAAAATCTAATAAATCAAAATTTAAGAACACAGAAACACAAGATAAAAATCCACTGCCTTAGGGGCTGGCAGATTAGCCCATTCAGGTAGAGCGTGGTGCTGATAACAGCAAGGTCAAGGGATTAGCTCCTGTACTGGTCAGCTGCAAAAACAAAAAACAAAAACAAAATAAAAAGAACCCACTGCCTTCAAAAGAAATGATTGAACAGGGAAAGCAAACAGGTAAATCGTAATGAGATTTTTGCTGCCAGTATACAGTGTACATTTTACAAGCATTGCTTTCTTATTTTACTTCTTTTAGCCGTTTTACTTTGTAAGATGTAAAGAAGTTCGAGTGAGTTTAAATGACTGTGCTGCCTCTTTTCATATCAAAGAATTAAGAACTACTGACAATGAAGGCTGTGCCTGTCTCTTCCATCTGCCTGTCTGGCTGGCAGGGACAAAAAAGAATGTTGCATGTTGGTGAAGAAAGAAGCAGGGTGGTACAACATTGAAATCTAGAGTGAAAGTCAAGCTGGTCTAACGTGTTCTGCAGTCTGTAAAATACAGTTTAATCAGAGTGTTCCCCCCACCCCCCGTTTTTTTTTTTTTGACCAAATGATTTTAGTTACTGGAATGCAAAGTTCTTTAAATATGCAAAAAAAAAAAAAAAGTTTTAAAACTTAAAAAGTAGACCTGTTCTCACAGGGACTAAACACCAAGTTTTAAATCATCTCAATCCCTAATTGCAATAAAGCAGTGGTTCTCAAACCATGGTCCACAGATATTTGGAGGTACCCAAAAACTTTTCAAGGGATTCACAATGTCAAAACTATAGTAATAATACTAAGACAGGATTTGCCTTTTCTCTGTGTGGATATTTGCATTGACAGTGTAAAAGCAATTTAAAACTACTGAAGGATAAATCTACCGAAGCCTCAGCATGAATCAAGGTAGTAGCACCAAACTTGTACTAGTACACGTTGTATTCTTTACCACTAAGCACTCATGAAAAAAAAAAGCCAATTTCATTTTAGAATGTCATTGAATAAGCAGTAAATTATTAATTATATTAACTTTTGGCTCTTGACTATTTTTTTCCTTTTTACTCTAGACTTATTGGTAAGATCTTTTTAATATTCAGAATGACAAAGTGGGAAGTACACATGAAGCACTATTGCTGCCTTCAAAGTGAGGTGGTTAGCTTGGAAAAAAGCACTTGTGGAAATCTTTTAGTTGCTATGTGAAATAGCCCCATTTCTCATGGAACACCATTTGTACTTGAAAGAAAAACTGACAAACTTTGGCTATTGAGAGTTAGATATTTAGGCAGACAATTGAAAATGAACAAAGTGAGCCTGTCAATTCAAGAAAAACAACAGATAACAGATTTTATCTCTTTCCAAAGGAAAAATCCAAGCTTTTAAGCAAAAATGAGAATTTTTGAAAACTTTTATTCATTCCCATGAACTTGACAACTTCCTGAGAATTAAAGACATTACTGAAGGCCCCAGGGGGAAGGGAAGTGCACACAGCCCAGCAGCTGTTGAGGTGAGCAGAGACCCATGTGGCACCAGGGCTCAGTCTTAGGCCCGGAGGGAAGTGCCTACAGCCCAGCTGCGACCAAGGTGAGTCAAGACCTGTGTGTGGGACCAGGGCTCAGTCTAAGGCCTGGGAAGGATGTACCCACAGCTCAGCAGCCTTTGAGGTGAGCCAACACCTGCACAGCACCAGGGGTTCACTCTACAGCCACAGAAATCTAGAACAGGAGCCAAGGTGGTTTAATATAGGCACTACCACACCTTCTGTTACCACAAGGACAGTTCACCACCACAGTAGCAGCCAGGGCAACTACAGGCAAACTGCCACTCACTTGACTACATTGATATAAGAAAAGTCACCAGTAGACCCTGCAAATAGAGGAGGAAATCTTTATCCTCATAGCCAACCTGAGAGTAACAGAAGAAACAAGTCCTCTACCAGATGACCAAACATCAAGGAAAAAATACTAGAACTACAAACAAACAAGAAGATATCACAAATTCCAGACCCTATAGAACAGGGAATCCCTGAAATGTCTGAAAAGTAATTACAAGCAATGATATTAAGAAAGCTCAAAGAAATAAAAGAAGACTCAATTAGAGAACACAAGGAAACAAGAAAAAATATCCAGAATATAAAGGAGGAAATTTACAAAGAGATTAATACATTAAAAAAGAGGTTAACAGAACTCCTAGAAATGAAAGTTGCACTCAATGAAATAAAAAACACAGCAGAGAGTTTGAGCAGTAGGCTAGAGCAAGCAGAAGAAAGAATTTAACATCTTGAAGACATCTTTTCGAAGTAACCCAGGCAGACCAAAAAAGGAAAAAAGAAAAATAATGAAGAAAATCTAAGAGAGAGAGAAGACAACCTCAAGTGCTTTAACATCCGAATTGTGTGTATTCCAGAAGGGGAGGAGAAAGGGAAAGGTATTGAAAACCTATTCAAGTAAATAATAACAGAAAACTTCCCTGGTATTGGGAGAGATGCAGACCTTCAGATCCAGGAAGCTCAAAGGTTCAAACAGATTCAGTCCAAAAAGATTGTCTCCAAGACACATTGTAGTCAAATTTGCAAAGCTCAGAGACAAGGAGAGAATTCTAAAAACAGCAAGAGAAAAGCATCAAGTTACCCATAAGGGGAGGCCCATCAGACTAACAGCAGACTTCTCAACTGAAACCAACAGGCCAGAAGAAAGTGGAATGATATGTTCAAAATACTAAAAGAAAAAAATTGCCAGCCCAAAATTCTTTATCCAGCAAGGCTCTCCTTCAAAAATGGGGGAGAAATAGTGTATTTCCCAGACAAACAGAAATTATGGTAGTTCACCACCACACGACCAGCCCTGCAAGAAATTCTCAAGGGAGTCCCGCATCTGGAATCTGAATAATGAGGATCACTATCATGGATACACAAGAAAGAGCAAAATCCACCATTAAAACAAAAACACTAGTGAGAAAGAGTAAGAAGCTAAATTATACCACCTCAAATTTCCAACTAACATTGAAGAAGAGGAATAAAAGGGGAAGTAATGATCAAAAGATATTTAAAACATCTAAACAAAAAGTAATTAAATGACAGGAATTAAACAATACCTGTCAATACATACCCTAAATGTGAATGGATTAAACTCCCCATTCAAAAGGCACAGATTGACTGGTTGGATTAAAAAACTAGACCTAAGTATATGCCGTCTTCAAGAGACCCATCTCACCTATAGAGACACAGACAGACTAAAAGTGAAGGGATGGAAAAAGATGTACCAGGGCCAGCCCGTGGCTCACTTGGGAGAGTATGGTGCTGATAACACCAAGGGCACAGGTTTGGATCCCGATATAGGGATGGCTGGTTAGCTCACTTCAGAGAGCTTGGTGCTGACAACACCAAGTCAAGGGTTAAGATCCCCTTACTGGTCATCTTTAAGAAAAAAAAAGAAAGAAAGAAAAAGCTATACCATGCAAATGGAAACCCAAAAGGAGCAGGAGTAACTATTCTTATTTTGGATAAAATAGACTTTATACCAAAAATAAATAAATAAATAAAGAGACAAAGAAGGCTACTGTATAATGATAAAAGGATTCTATTTTTCCGTTTTGTGTTACTATAACAGAAATACCAGAAACTGGGTAATTTATAAAAAACAGAGGTTTATTTAGCTTACAATTCTGGGACAGCTGTATCTGGCACAGGCTTCAGGCTGCTTCTATTCATGGTGGAAAGTGGCAGGCAGCCTGTGGGTACAAGCAGATCACATGGCAAGAGAGAAGAGGTGCCAGGGTTTATTAAACAACCAGCTCTCACAGGAACTAATAGAGTGAGAACTCACCCATTATTCCCCCTCCCCAGGGAGAGCATTAATCCATTCATGAGGGATCCGCCCCCATGACTCAATCAGTTTCCAACACTGCCACACTGGGGATCAAATTTCCACATGAGTTTTGGAGGGGACAACACATCCAAATTCCATCAAGGATTTGTCTAGCTAGAAGACATAACAATCATAAATATGTATGCACCCAATACTGGAGCACCCAGATATATAAAGCAAACACTATTAGACCCAGAGAATGAAATAGGCCCTAATACGTTAATAGTGGGTGACTTGAACACCCCTCCCTCCGTATGGGACAGATCTTCCAGGCAACAAATCAACAAAGAGACACAGGATTTAAATTACACCTTAAAACAAGTGAACCTGGCAGATAAATACAGAACATTTCACCCAAGAACTGAAGAATATACTTACTTCTTATCAACACATGGAACATTCTCCAGGATAGACAACATATTAGGTCACAAATCTAGTCTCGCAAATTTAAAAAATTGAAGTCATTCCAAATGTCTTTTCAGACCACAATGGACTAAAACTGGAAATCAGTAACAAGCAAAATGCTGGAAAGTATACAAATACATGGAAACTAAACAACAGGCTCCTGAATGACCTGTAGGTCCAAGAAGAAATTAAACAGGAAATCAAAAAATTTCTTGAAACTAATGAAAATAAAGATATGTCATACTAAAACCTGTGGGATACTGCAAAAGCAGTACTAAGAGGCAAATTTATTGCAATAAACACATACATGAAAAGAATGGAAAGACTTCAAATAAACGACCTAACACTGCACCTCAAAGAACTTGAAAACAACAACAATCAATCCTAAAGGTAGTAGATGGAAAGAGATAATTAACATCAGAGCAGAACTATATGAATTAGAGACCCAAAAAACAGTAGAAAAGATCAACAAAACAAAAAGTTGGTTTTTCGAGAAGATAGATAAAACTGACAAACCATTAGCTAGGTTAATCAAAAAAAAAAAAAGAAGAGAAAAGGGCCGGCCTGGTGGCGCACTGGATAGTGCGCCGCTTGGGAAGCGCGGTGGCACTCCCGCCCAAGGGTTCGGATCCCACATACAGACCGGTTCCCGCTCACTGGCTGAGCGAGGCGCGGGAGCAACACCGAGGGTTGCGATCCCGTTGCCGGTCCCCGGTCCGGTACGGGGGCAACACTGAGGGTTGCGATCCGTTGCCGGACACGGAAAAAGACAAAAGACAAAAAAAAAAAAAAGAAGCGAAAAGGCCCAAATAACAAAAATCAGAAGTGAAAAGGGAGACATTACCACTGACATAAAAGAAATGCAAAGAATCATTAGAGGCTATTATAAACAACATATGACAACAAATATGAAAACCTGGAAGATATGGATAAGTTTCTAGACAGTTACAAACTACCCAGACTGAACCAAGAAGAAAGAGAAAACCTGAACAGACCAATAACAAGCGATGAGATTGAAGCATTGATCAGTAATCTTCCAATGAAGAAAAGCCCAGGTCCGGATGGTTTTACAGCTGAAGTCTACCAAACCTTTAAAGAGGAATTAATACCAGTTCTCCTGAAACTATTCCAAAAAATTGAAACAGAAGCTATTCTCCCAAACTCATTCTATGAGGCCAACATAACTCTGATACCGAAACCAGATAAAGACACAACAAAAAAAGAAAATTACAAGCCAATATCTTTCATGAACATAGATGCAAAAATCCTCAACAAAATACTAACAATCAGAATACAGCAACATTAAAAAAATTATACACCATGATCAAGTGGGATTCATCCCAGGGATGCAAGAATGTTTCAATACACAAAAGTCAGTAAATGTGATACATCACATCAATACACTCAGGGACAAAAACCATATCATTATCTCAACATATGCTGAAAAAGCATTTGAAAAAATTCAACAACCTTCATGATAAAGACTCTTAACAAATTAAATATAGAAGGAAAGTATCTCAATACAATAAAAGCCATCTATGTCAAGCCTACCACCGGTATTCTGAATGGGGAAAATCTGAAGGCTTTTTCCTTAAGAACAGGAACAAGACAATGATGCCCACTCTCACCACTTCTATTTAATATAGTTCTGGAGGTACTAGCCAGAGCAATCAGGCAAGAGAAAGAAATAAAGGGTATCCAGTTCGGAAAAAATTAAGTCAAACTGTTCCTATTTGCAAATGACATGATACTATATATAGAAAAACCTAAAGACTCTATCAAAAGACTCCTAGAACTGGTTAGTAATTTCAGTTACATTGCAGGATACAAAATAAATGCCCCCAAATCAATTGCATTTATATTCTCCAATAATAAGCTAACAGAAAGAGTAATTAAGAAAGTAAGCCCGTTTACAACAGTCACACAGAAAATAAAATACCTAAGAACCAATTTAACCAAGGAGGTGAAAAATCTCTACAATGAGAACTACAAACCACTATTGAAAGAAATTAAGGAAGACACAAAAAGATGGAAAGTCATTCCATGCTCTTGGGTTGGAAGAATTAATGTTGTGAAAATGTCTATACTACCCAAAGCAATCTACAGATTCAATGCAATCCCCATCAAAATACCAATGACATTCTTTACAGAAATGGAAAAAAACAATCTGAATATTCATGTGGAACAACAAAAGAACCCAAATAGCCAACGCAATCCTGAGCAAAAAAAATAAAGCCAGAGATATAACACCACTTGACTTCAAATTATACTACAAAGCTATAGTAACCAAAGCAGTGGGGTACTGGTATAAAAATAGACACTCAGACCAGTGGAGCAGAATAGAGAACCCAGAAATCACCCGTCAGGCTTACAGCAATCTGATATTTGACCAAGGGAACAAAAACATATATTGGGGAAAAGACTGCCTTCTTCAACAAGTGGTGCTGGGAAAACTGGATATCCATATGCAGAAAAATGAAACTACACACTCACCTCTCACCATATACTAAAATCAACATAAAATGGATTAAAGACTTAAGTATAAGACCTGAAACTGTAAAATTACTAAGGGAAAATACAGGTGAAACACTTCAGGAACTAGGTCTGGGCACAGACTTTATGAACATGAGCCTAAAAGCACAAGCAACAAAAGAAAAACAAATGGGACTATATCAAACTAAAATCTTCTGTACAGTAAAGGAAACAATCAACAGAGTGAAATGACAACCAACAGAGTGGTAGAAAAGTTTTGCTAACTACGTATCCAACAAGGGATTAATATCCATAATATATAAGGAACTCAAGCAGTTTACACAGTAAAAAACCAAATAACCCAATTAAAAAATGGGCAAAGGAACTGAATAGACATTTTTCAAAGGAAGACATACAAATGGCAAATAAGTACATGAAAAAATGCTCAACATTGCTAGTCATCAGGTAAGTGCAAATTAAAACCACATTAGGATATCATCTCACCCCAGTTAGACTGGCTATAATAAAAAAGACAATAACAAATGCTGGCGAGGGTATAGAGAGAAGGGAATGCTCCTACACTGTTGGTGGGACTGTAAATTAGTGCAACCACTATGGAAAACAGTATGGAGGTTTCACAAACAACTATAGATAGATCTTCCATATCATCCAGCAATCCCACTTCTGAGTATATACCCGAAGTAATGAAAATAATCGTGTGGAAGGGATACCTGCACTACTGGGTTCATTGCAGCTCTGTTAACGATAGCCAAGACCCGTAACCAACATAAATGTCCATTGACAGATGATTGGATAAGGAAACTGTGTTATATATACACCATGGGATACTACTCTGCCATAAAAAATAATGAAATTCTCCCATTTGCCACGACATGGATGAGCTTGGAGAAACTTATGTTGAGTGAAATAGGCAAAGCACAGAGGGATAAATATTGTATGTACTCACTCATAAGTGGGAGCTAAGAGAGAGAAGGAAGGAAAGAAAGACCACAGTGGTGTGTTGGAGTTGCAGAGGGAGAGAACATATCTAGGGATACAAAGTGGGGAAAGGGGGATGGGGAGGTAGGTGGGGGATAATTGGGGGGATAATTGGGTGGGGGACATGGGGTATAATCACAATTTGTGTTAATGGGCATGCTGCCAGTATGGATCTGGCCATCACATCTTAGGTATAAGTGGTGACAATTTGCTTTGTACCTCATGAATATTTATAACCAATTAAAAATAGAATAAATGGCAATCAATAAATAAAGACTTTACTGATGAGATTGATAGTGATATTAACAAATGTAATTTTTGACATAGTACATTTGGAAGATACACATCATTCTGAGATTGACTATTTTCCAGTAACCAAAACGTGATACACAATTATGTATAAGTAAAAGAGACATTCATTCAAATAGATAGGCTTATAGATTTTAATATTAAAGTAGTGAAAGTTCATTGACATGATTTTAGATTACACATTTTAACTAATCTTTAAGAAACCACCACTTTTAGAGTTTGTGTCTAGTATCAAAGAATATCTAATGATCTGATATCATTGAATAATTGATCTAAAGTAATCTATAAAGGCTATTTAAATAGTACTCCTCTCTTTTCTAATATATATCTTTGTGAGGCTCGATAGTTCCCCCTATATTTCAACCAAAATAGCATTGCAGCAGTTTGAAAGTAGAAGCAATTACAAGAATCTAGCTATATTCTATTAACCCAAACATTGAAGGGATTTTTAATGTCACTCTGCTCCACTCATTTTTTTTCCTTTTGGAAAATGTAGTTTTTAAAAATAGAAATATGTTCCATGTGTCACTATGTAATTATTATTTTTCATGAAATAATAAGTTAAGTATTTAACATTTAATTTCTAATAAGGTAAATATTGATAGGTATAACCCACATTAAAAATCCTCTTTGAAGTCTTTAATAATTTTTAAAAGGTCAAAGTGTTCTTGAGGGCAAAAGTTTTTAAGTACTGCAGTAAAGCATTATTAGTGCCATTAAATGACCTGCTGGAAGCAAAAGTAAATCCTCTGTACAGGAATATAGTATTATGCAGAGTCTCAAATAATTGTTGCAATTTTTCATATGCAATATCCTGTGCCCAAATAAAAATAACCATGCACACAAAAGACATGGTGTGATCCAACAAGAGAAACAATAGACAGTAGAAACAGGCTAATATAAGATCCAGATAATGGAATTATCAGATAGAGATTTTTAAAGCAAATAATTATATTCAAGGAATTAAAGAGATAATATTGAGATTTTCAGCAGGGACTAGAACTATCAGTAGTCAATTGGAAGTTGTAGAAATGAAGACTACATTAATTGAAATTAAGAGCTCAATTAATGGATTTAAAATTGAGTAAGGGATGGGGCAGTTTGATCCGTTGGTAACACCAAGATCAAAACTTCAGATCCCCATACTGGCCAACCACTAAAAAATAAATAGATAAATAAAAATCTGTATCAAAGCAGTCATAAATAAAAGGATAGAGAATACTGAACACACACACACACACACACACACACACACATACACATTAGATGTGTCGAAAAATCTAACGTTATGTATAGTGGGGTACCAGAAGGATAGAAGATAGAAAAATAGGGTAATACCAACATATAAAGAAGGATAGACGATAGAAAGATAGGGCAATAAAGACTGTATAAAAAGATATTTGGATTAGAATTTTTCAAAAGTAACGAATTAAGCAACAGATTCAGGAAAGACTGAGCATCAGGCAGGTTAAAATGAACATTTAGAAAAACAACAATAGACCTGTTGTAAACCAAAGACAATGCAAAAATCTCAAAGATATCTAAAGGAAAAAAATAGTAGACATATTACTAAAAAGTAGCAATGATAGGACTGCCAGCTTGTTTCTAAACTAACGTAAGGGAATTCTATCTTAAAAATGCTTAAAGAAAATAAATGCAACCATGATATTCTATATCTAGTGAAAATGTCCTTCAAAATTGAAGGCAAAACTAAGGTAACTTTCATGCACACACAACAGAAAACATTGGTCACCAACAGACACTCACTAGAGGAAATAATAAAGAAGGTTCTTCAGACAGAAGAAAATGATCAACAATGAAAGTTTGGAGATGCAGGAAGAAAAGAAGAGCATAAAGGGTAAATATAAATATAAATTCAAATAAACACTAACTGATTAAAACAATCATATTCTCATGTGCTGGCCAGTTAGTTTAATTGGTTAGAGAGCAGCCTTTTAACATCAGGTTAAGGATTCGGATCCCCATGCCAGTCAGCTGCCGAAAATACAGCAAACAAAAAATCACAATCTCTTATGGGGTTATAAAGATAATATAGTATTAAAATTTGTGACAAAAATAATATATAACTTGGGTAAGAGGGAAAATGAAGTTTAGTGTCCTAATTTCCTTTCATTGTAGCAGAAAGTAGGAAAACTTCTAATTTATATTAAACTTTAAGTGATCCAGAAGACATAATCTTTGGGAAAACACTAAGAGAATCACATAAGAATGCATAAGCAAAAATAAAAAGAAAAAAATACAAAAAACAAAAAATACATAAGCAAAAATAAAAAGCAATAAAGAGAACATTAAAAAAGGAAGAAAAAGGAACAATCACATGCTGGAAGAATAGAAAGTGAATAGTATTATAGTAGATTTAAAGATAGCTATATTGATATTTATATTCTCTATAATGGAATAAATGTTTTAATTCTAAAACAAATCTTTTCAGACTGGATAAAAATAAATGCACCTAAATGCTGCTTACAAGAGATGAACATTAAACTGAGGAGTAAAGAATATTTGAAAGTAAAAGGATGAAAAAGATACATCATGGGAACTAAATAAAGAGAGCTAGTATAACAAAGTAGCCCTTAAGTCAAGATGTCTAGCAAGAGATACTGAAGGATACTTTGTAATGATAAAAGCTTTAATTTACCAGGAAAACCTAAAAATTCTAAATTTGTATATGATATGAACTACTGGAGTTGGAAATGTTACACTGTTATTGATAAAATAAGTGTTGGGCCCATTTTTAGGAGCAAACATTATCTGTGAGCCACATGGTGCCTATGGGTGGAGGATGAAGATGGCGCCATGGGAAGTAGGGGAGGTGTAACCCAAGATAGCTCCAAAAGGTTTTTATTGGTCCTCCAGTATTTCCACACTCGTGAACCCTGCGTGATTGCTATGCTCAACATGTTAGTACAAAATGCACGTCCGCGTGATCCTTTAATTGATTGGTTAGTTCATGGAAAGCGCCTACTTGCTTGCTTATATAAATTGCAGTGTAATGGCAATAAAGTGGAACTGCCCTGACAGACGTCCGCGTGATCCTTTAATTGATTGGTTAGTTCATGGAAAGCACCTACTTGCTTGCTTATATAAATTGCAGTGTAATGGCAATAAAGTGGAACTGCCCTGACAGAACCCCTGCCACATCTGAGTGTCTCTTTCAGGGGGATGGGTTGGCGGGCAGCAGGCTCACTTTTCCCCGAGATCCCTCGGTCCCAACACCAGGGGCAATCCTGTCGGCTCCTTCTCCTTCTGGATTTGCGGGAGGACCCCAGGCGTGCCCCTGCAAATAAGCACACAAAAAATTAAAATGATATAGAATATTGAAATATCACAACTAATAAACTTGGCATGCTTTCTCTTTGTGTGTCTCACCATATTTATATATACATGTCACTATACCAAAACAACTGTGCACTACACATCCATTTTGAGCAAACACAGGACATTTGCAAAAATTGAATATATAGTAAGCCATGAAGCATATTTTAAAAATTTGGAAGGATTAAAAGCATACAGAGTATATTCTCTGTCCCTAATGGAATTAAGCCAGAAATCAGTAACAGCAACATAAGTAGAAAACGCCATGTATTGGAGAGGATTCTTAAAGCAAATGTACTTCACAGGGCCTGGTTTTCCAAAGCCTTGCAGTTTCAAACATTGACTTTGCAGAGGACTGGAAATTTTCCTCAAGCTATAAAGTCTCTGGTGTAAGACAAAGATTGGTGGCACAGCAAGGTTGCTAGTTCAAGGACAGACTAGATACTGACTGAAATGTAAAGATACTGGGAAATTGCTGTAAGAAGGGAATGTTTGCTAAGATCAAGTTTTTGTTAATGGATCATTTAATTGTCTAAGGGAATGTCATCTGACTTGTTTCACTGAGAATTACCAGCCTATATTGTTACACTATAACACCACCTATGTTCTCTTCCTGTAACTTCCTGGTCTGGAAAATAAATGCAGGAAGAGAACCCCAATTTGGGGTTAATTTCCCAAGGAATGGATGCCTCTCGCTTGAGGGTTCCAGGGAAGTTAACTACTTTAGGGCTTCTCACTGCTCAGAAGAGATGGGCTTTGAGTAATCCTTTGTGGCTCTGTCACCCAGGAGAAGTTGGGTGACAAATCCATGTGGGGGTAAGCAACAAAATGGTGCCCCATGTGAGGATGTTCTTCACGGATCAGAGACTGACCTGCCAAGCATGATTGGAGAGGAATAAGACCTCCAATTCATCCCAGCAAGGGAGTCCCTGATAAGGGAGATGCATCCTGGTAAGGGAGTCACAGGTGGCCTTTGATTAGCGATTGCATGCCTGTGGCAGGTCAAAGTTGGGTCTTTTCAGCCCCAGAGGTTTTTTGTTCCTTCCCTCTACTTTTAAAATATGGATAATTCATTAAAAGGGGAGACTGAACATACATTACAACTCCAATGTCTCCTTAAAGCAGCAGGCTGTAAGCAACTGAATGCCAGCTTGTAAGACTGTTAGTGGATATTAAACAACCTTGTCCTTGATACCTCAAGGAAGGGAGCCTTAACGTAAAAATTTGGGAACAAATTGGTCGCTGGTTAATTATGCAATGGGTCTCATTAAGGCTTCCCACCTAACAACTAGGAATCTATGTCAAGTTGCTCTGAGACCTATTCAAGACCTTAACAAAAAACTAGGACATGTTTATGTCACCAAAAAAGGATAAAACTTAATCTTTGCCAGCGAGTGAGAAAACTTTAAATTGGACAATCTAAAGTAAAAGAAGTTAATATTTCTTTACAGCATTGGTATTGTTTGAGCATGTTTTTCTTTCTTATCTGTACAATGCTTCTCTCCTCTCTTAAAAGCAGTGGTTCTTTTCCTAACTGCATGTGCTACTCTTTTTCTCTGAAGACTCTGGGGTTTTATGAAGAAAAGCAGCAATGGTGCCAACCAAACCCCTTTTGGGTCTACTGCTCTTCTCCTAAAAACCTCAAGAGTCAAATGGTTTCATCTCTGGTTGGTGGCTCAGCTCTTGAGCTCAGTAACTCATTTTAGAAACAAAAACAACTATAATCTACCTGTTTAACTAGATGGTATCCAATTTTCTGGCATCTTAAACAGACTTCTAAATTCTCTTCTAGTCTCATCTATGTACTTCTCCACAAAATTCTATGGTAGAATTCTATGCTATTTTCTTAAAGGAAGAGAGTCTTCTCTGCATCTTCTTGAAAAGGCTTGCATACTTTGCTTTACAATGTAAATTTGTTATCTTGCTTTCTTTAAGGCATGGTGAGGCCTCACCAAAAAGTCTTTTTTAAAAAAACACAATCTAAACCTGACTGTCCTTTTTACTAGTGAGCATTTTATTACATCTTGAACAAAACCTATAAGATCCTTGTTTGTTCTTGTTGTTTATGTCTGCATATATGCGTGTGTAAGCTGTATGTTATGTCTATATGTTTATGTCTGTGTAATTGTGTTATGTGCAAGGTACCAAATTGGCTTATAATTAATGTGCGTTCATTAAATAAATAAGTATACTTTTCAGGTTCATTTGACTTAAATCTTCTAAAGTTTTGATAAATATATTTTCAAAATTTGATTCAAACCTTTTACCTAAATTTGTCTCTAGGTCAATATGTCTCCTTGTTATCTCAGCTCTGCCTCCTGGCCATGCTGGGAGAAACAATATCTTTTATGTATATACCACCCTCTGCCTTAAGCTCCACATGGTTCCAAATGCCACATGGAAACCCGGGACCTGAAATGGCTAGTGAAAAGAAACCTATGCCAAATATCTCATGGGCCCTAGTTAGCATTAACTAATAAGGGTATAGATCTATACACCAAGTTTTTGGTTGGGAAACCATAAATATGTATTTGGTAAATATAGCTAAAACTCAGACTGGGCTTTGTAAAATTTGCTCTGATAAATGGACGCCTATTTACTAATCTGTATGTGTAAAAATGTTCTTATCAGCACACATCACTGACTGGGTTTACTGATCAAACAGGATTACTAAAGGTCTTTTCACTTAACTGCTCTTAGTACAAAATTGTATAAAGTTTTCTCTATCTCTTAGATAACTGGTTTTAAAAAAAACTTATTTCATGATAAATTCTTGTGCTCTCTGTCTTTAACACCCTTTGTCACCTTGGTTTTATTTTTTGTAGTAATTTGTGATCTTATTCAATTAAATGTTTTAAGCCTTTTGTTATTTAAAAAAACTTTCCAAAACCAAATTCTGAAAGCTCAACATCTTAACTTTAACTTTGAGGAATTCCAAGAGCCCTGGAGTTTCTCAAAGGATATATAAAAATGTATCAAAACTAATTGGCTTATTTAATAAATTAGACTATATGGGAAAGCATTGTCAGTACTGAAGGTGTTATGGATATGTGTTCCAAAATCTTGTAAGGTTCTTAAATATCTGTGTCTTGATATAAATGCTACTGGTCATAATCTTGGTTTAATTATAATTTTAAAATGTTATGTCTTTAAATATTTCATGAAAAAACTCTGATAGGTACAGTTTCCTGACAAACTTTGAGTTCATAGCTTTAAACTAAAGTTCCAAAATTTTAATGAAGAAACTGATAGGTTTGTAAACTTGTTCACAAAGGTCAAGACAATGAAAGTTAATTGGTAAATTAATTTAAAAGAATTATGGGTTTTTACAGTTTCCTTATTTTAAAACACTGCTTGTTCTCCTAATGTTTTCCAAGTGTAAGAAAACTCTCTTTCTCTTAAGCTATCTATAACTAACAACAGTTTGATAAAATGTCATTTAAAACACAGATAAAAGCATTTGTTTTCTCCCTATTTCATCCCCCCCAAATTTAATAACTTTAAGCATACTTATGATTATTATGGCAATATGGCTATTTTTATATGTTCAATGAAAATTAACTCTGTTTATAACAGGATATAATTTAAAACTTTGGATATAAGATAGCATGTCTCATTTCTAAGTTCTGACCTCTCTTTTATGTTGCCTGAATTTGGCCTAACTGCTGCTTCATCCTACTGTTCATCTTCCCCCCGACGTGGGAAAGATCACGGAAAGAAAGTGAGCCAAGATGCTTCTTTCAATCACCACCTGGGAAAGAGCCTTCCCAACACCAAGAGATTTATACAAAGAAAAGTAAGACCTTTTCAACCAAGATACTGATCATCAATGCTTTTATGAGAAATGCCTTGATCATAAGGGGAAAATAAAGTCTTCTCTACAAAAGCAGTTCTCTAAATTTTCCTGGCCTTAAAGAGAGTGTTCGTAACTTGGATGAGACATCCTGTTCTTAAAGAAAAGACTTGTAATTGATCAAAAATTTTACAAAAGACTAGATGATCTGAAAGCAGTAATGTCCTGGACAGTTTAACAAACTCTCTGGACTCAGAATCAACTATTATATGGAGCAGAATCCCTTTCCAGAGTTTCAACAATTGGTAATTACACCCAATTCACAGCACCTGTAATGATGCCGCTGTAGCTGCCCTGAGACGATGACATCATCATTCCTCACCTGAAGTAAATTAAAAGGACTTGCTATGCTAAATGATAACAACTTTGCTTTAAATGCTTTTTTCTTAACTGTGCCAACCTGATCTATAGCTTTTGCTTCTTTTAAATAAATAAAATGGGGAGAGATGTAGAGGATCCTTAAAGCAAATGTACTTCAGAGGGCCAGGTTTTCCTTGCAGTTTCAAATACTGTCTTTGCAGAGGACTGGAAATTGTCCTCAAACTATAAAGTCTCTGATGTAAGATAAAGATCTGTGGCACAGCAAGGAGGCTGGCTCGAGAACCGACTAGTTATTGATTGAAATGTAAAGATACTGGGAAATTGCTGTAAAAAGAACTGTTTGCTAATATCAAACTTTTGTTAATGAATCACTTAATTGTCTAAAGGAATGTCATCTGACTTGTTTCACTGAGAATTAACAACCTATATTGTTAAATTATAACCCCCCCTATGTTCTCTTCTTGTAACTTCTTGGTCTGGAAAATAAATGCAGGAAGAGAACCCCAATTCGGGGTTAATTTCCCAAGAAAGGGATGCCTCTTGCTTGAGGGTTCCAAGGAAGTTAACCACTTCAGGGCTTCTCACTGCTCAGAAGGGATGGGCTTTGAGTAATCCTTTGTGGCTCCGTCACCCAGGGGAAGTGGGGTGACAAATCCGTGGGGAGCTAAGCAACAATGTTTTTAAAATTTTTTAAATGTATTTTGGAATAACCATAGGTCAAAGAAGAATTTGCAAAGGAAATTAGAAAATATTTGAACTGAAGCATAACAAAAATATAATATTTTAAAACTTATGTGATGTAACCAAGGCAGTGACTAGGGGGAGAATGAAAGCATTAAATGCACACATTACAAAAGAAGAAAAGCTAAAACTCAATTACCTAAGCATCAATGTGAAGATATTATGTTAAAAAAAACAGCATATTAAACCCAAGGGAAGTGAAAGGAATGAAATAATAAACATAAGTGTCGGGTCCACCGCCGGCCGACCCGTACAGCCCTAGCCTCGTTCCTTCTGGTGGGAGCCCTTTCCCTCCTGTCCCCTTTGGAAGGAGACCAGGGAAGAGAGCCGTGAAGAG